>NC_137003.1:27413397-27491414 GCF_032717465.1 Coenobita brevimanus
TTAATTCGTTCTTAGACAGCAATGGAAAGGTCAATGTTCGGAATATCTTTAAGAGACAGGAAAAGATAAACGTGGGTGAGAGAGCAGACTAAAGTCAAAGATATTATAGAAGTTATAATAGAACAGAAATGGAGGTGGGCAAGCCATTTAGCAAGAAGAAGGAATAATCGATGGAGCAAGAGGTTGGCTGACTGGACACCAAGAGATTGTAAACGTAGCAGAAAAAGGCCAGACAGGAGGTGGAGGGATGAGATAGAGAAAATTGCAGGGAAAACGTGGCAAAGATTGGCTCAGTCAAGGAATTCGTGGAGAAGGTTGGGGGGTTTATGCCAGGTAGGGGGACCACTGATGCCATATTCATTGTTCGACAGCTTCAGGAAAAATACATTAGTAGGAGAAGGGATCTTTATATTGTTTTTTTTTTATTTGGAAAACGCCTTTGACAGAGTCCCTAGAGAGGTGATGAAGTGGGCAATGAGATAGCTTGGCTTGGAGGAGTGGCTGGTTAGGGTGGTTATGGCTATGTATGTGGGTGCTCACATCAAGGTAAGAGTGAATGGAGATTTGAGTGATAGGTTTTCCGTGAATGTTGGTGTGCATCAGGGGTCAGTTTTGAGTCCCATGTTGTTTATCATGGTACTTGAAGCCCTTTCACGTGACTTTAGAAACGGATTTCCGTGGTAGTTTTCGTATGCTGATGATTTGGTGTTGATTGCAGAGAACGAAAGGGAGGCTGAGGAAAGGTTTAGGAAGTGGAGAGATGGTATGGGGCACAAGGGCTTAAGGGTAAATGCAGATAAAACAAAAGTGAAGATATCTAGGGTTGGTGGCCGTACTGTCAAAGACGAAAGAGAGTGGCCATGTATAGTTTGCCACAAGGGCGTGGGAAGTAATTCCATCTTGTGCGGTGTCTGTGATAAATGGGTGCATAAGAGATGTAGTGGTATCAGAGGTAGCCTGTGAGATAATGCTGATTTGATGTGTACAGCGTGTCGGGGAGAGCAGGTGGAGATTGTCAGGCGTGAAAGAATTGAACCTGCTGGTGAATCTCTTGAGTGTGTGGAAGAGTTTTGTTATTTGGGAGACAAGTTGTGTGCTGGAGGTGGGGCTGGAGCTAGCTCTGTGGCTAGGGTGAGAAGTGGGTGGAAGAAGTTCAGGGAGCTCTTGCCTCTCCTGACATTAAGAGGACTCTCCCTACGTGCTAAGGGGTCTTTGTATGCAGCATGTGTTATGAGTGTAATGCTGTATGGTAGTGAGACCTGGGCAGTGAAAGAGGAAGATATTCACCGGCTCAGACGTACAGATATGACGATGATTAGGTGGATGTGTAGTGTGTCCCTGCGTCCAAGGTCTGGGGGGGCTGGGTTCACGATGGAAGAGTTGAGAGGTAGGATGGGACTGGAGTGTATTGGTGTTGTGATGAGGATGAGGTAGATTGAGGTGGTTTGAACATGTGGAGAGGATGGGGGATGATAATTGGTTGAGGAAGGTGAGAAGTGTTAATATTAGGGGTGGGGTTACGAGGGGTAGGCCGAGAAAGACGTGGGACGAGGTCACTAAGTGTGACCTCAGGGTTTGTGGACTGAACAGGGAGGCTGCAATGGATCGTGCAGCATGGAGAGCCGCCATTAGGTGACCAAGGCCGACGCATGCAAGCATGTTGGAGCCTTTAAAAACGAAATTTTATATATATATATATATATATATATATATATATATATATATATATATATATATATATATATATATATATATATATATATATATATATATATATATATATATATATATATATATATATATGTATATATATATATATATATATATATATATATATATATATATATATATATATATATACATATATCTATATCACACTGTCCATGAAATAAACCGTTTCAAAATTCTATGCGGGTCATTTCTTATGGTGACTGTTCGTCTGCCACTCACTAAAGATTATCAGACGCTTAGTGTTTCACTCCCGCAGAATTTTGCTGCTTTAATGAAGCCACACCGCATCACACTCCATCCCACCCCACCACATCCCCTGCTGACACTGTACCCACAATCACCATACCTTACCACACCAACCACTCACACCCTACCCAAAGAGTTACCACACCCTGTAGGCATAATATGGTATGACACAATACTATATGTAACTAACGGTATGTAACTATATAGCTATAGGTAACATTATGTAAAACAGGTAGTTATATCTGTTCTCCAGGAAGAGACAACTACACATCCCCTAACCTCGACTAATCAAGAATGCCAAACACCTCTGATCAGGTGCCGATACATGACCGAAACACACACACACACATACGGAGGCTATGCAAACAAACTTTAGCCGGAAACTAGAGGAGGATGTAAGTCCAATATCACATGTCGACAGAGAGAACCACAGAGAGCACCAGGACGAACCAGAGAGAGCACCAGAGAGAACCAGAGAGAGACGGCCAGGAGAGAAGGTGAGAGTTTCGCAAAGAACAATAGGGAGGAGAGTGAGAATAAAGTAGGAGGACCGCAGCCAGCACAAACTGCTACTAACCATACACGGGTCACACCAAGCTCTTAACTTTTATTCAAGTAACTGTCTCACAATAAACTCCATCGACCCCAATCTGCTTATTTCATCATCCCACTTGAAATACGAAGAGGATAATGAAAGAGAGAAGGCCAAAACTGACATCTCCTACAATTCCTCACCATTACTCTCTCTCCTGGTGCCACTACCATCGATGATACAACCAGAGAACCTTCCCTATCTAATTAGACCCCTCGGCTACCTGTATTAACATTGGTGGCGAGCAGTAACAACGACCCGAACTACAATCAAACCACGCCTTACGAGTTTATACAACGATAAACTACCCTCAACGATAATAGTTTATACGTTCATCGATACTGAGAGCAGCGGTGAACAATTGTAAACTAAAACAAACTACGTCTATTGACACTGGTGGCGAATGGCGAAAACGAACCAACTACAACCATTCTACGACTCAAGCGGTAACAACGAACCGACTACAATCAAACCATTCCTAACTAGTTTATACGCAACTTAACTTCGCCCCTAACCGCTCCTAACCATCTCAACCACAACTCCACGGTTTATGAGAAACAATAGCAACGATAAACTACGTCTATCGACAACTCTACAAGCCTACAAGTTAATCACAACAAGTAAGGAAAATCAAACACTGCAAATTAAGAAGAAGAAGCGAACAAAGAAAGTGAGAAAGGAGGAAGTGCATCTGTACTGTGCCAGTGATGTTCACCCAGCATCGTGATGTAGCATCAACACATTTCTCCCTCCTTGACACTCCATCACCCTTCACCACGACCTCCACCTTCTCCAGCACTACCACCACCAGCATCTTCACCACAACTACCAGAATGAGGCAGCTACTCAGCTGTGTGTCATCATTCGCTGAGTGGGGACAACGACACCATTGACCTACCTACTTACTCACCTACCTACCACCCTACCTACTTTCTCACCTACTTATGTATCTACCTACGACGCAATGGGAAGCCGTGGCACTGACAACAATAACGCAACATCTGGTGATCACCTGACCATCCCTCCTCCACCAGTCGACATCATCAGCTCCCCACCCAGTATTCCCACCACAGGTAATATCAGTGAGTCAAACATTTACTCTATTAGTTTAAATAGTACTACTTCATTTATATACAACCTTACGTACATAGACAATATGTATCCTTACATCAACATATAATACATACATATGAAAATCTAGTGAGATCAGAGAATAAAAATATAAGTACACACATATCCTTCATAATACAGTTACAAGGAACATCAAGTGAGAATGCCTAACACAGATGCAGCTAGCAACAGTATGCCATACTCAACCACACACTTAAATACTTACAACCAGTACCTATAGATGAAACATATCAAGTTGACTTCGCAACCTTTGGAGGACTATAGTACCAAGCGATGTGTGCTACAAAGAAAACTAAGTGAATACTGTACGTACTGTAAATATTATTTACCTAACTTTATATGAAGTAACAAAATATGGCGGTACATAACATAAATACAAATTGTGCAACATAACTAAGCCAATCTCAAATTAACAAGTACATCAAATACGGCTGATTCATGATATGATTATATTGCTATTATTGTATAAATTGTATACATATGTATCAGTAATATAGCTACAATGACCACACTAGTGATTCCTGCAATTATGTTACAGTTGCTGCAATTATGTAACTACAAACACTAGCATTAATACAATTGTTACAGTTGCTACAATTACGTAACTACAAACGCTAGCATTGTTGCAATTATATTACAGTTGCTACAATTATGTAACTACAAACACTAGCATTACTGTGATTATGTTACAGTTGTTATAATTATGTAACTACAAACACTAGCATTACTGCAGTTATATTGCAATTGCTACACTTTTGTAACTACAAACACAAGCATTACTGCAATTTTATTACAGTTACTACAGTTCAGTAACTACAATTTAATACAACCATATTTTGTGATAGTTGCACCCCTTGTGAGCATGGCAGCATCCGGATTGACTCATTCAGATTTGTTTGTGTGAAGCTGCAGAATGTGGTGAATGTTTTTGGTGTATCCGGTAAAGCCAGGATTCCGGGGGCTTGAATGATGAGTGAATGGAAATGTGGCCTATTTGGATTGGGCAAGTTTGTGCTGTCTGGACATTGCGACTCCTCACCCTGCCCTTGGGTGGGAAGGGAGGTCCGGATGCTGCTGCTGATGATGATGATACATTCATACGATGTGACAACAATGTTATTGCAACCACAAACATGTAACAGTTGTATAACAAGATGTAACTACAATTTCATAGCAACCACAATCATGTAACAGTTGCAATAACAAGATGTAACTGCAGTTTTATTTGCACGCATTGTTATGTAACAGTTGCATAAACACGATGTAACTACAGTTTTACTGCAACCACAATTATGTAACAGTTGCATTAACAAGATGTAACTACAGTTTTATTGCAACCACAATTGTGTAACAGTTCCATTAACACAATGTTATGTTACAGTCACACTAGCGTAACAATTGCTTTTACACAATGTAACAACAATTGCATTAACACGATGTAACTGCAATTATGATACAATACCTTCAGTTATGTTACTTTTACAATATAAAATATTTCCCTTAATTAGCTTAGAAATTGACTGCAATGTGTATATGATATTCATTAATATATTATAACAATATTTACTGTTGTTCATACGACAATGGGCGTGACAGAGCACTATGTAGGCAGAATATGTTATAACACAATACTATATGTAACTACGGTATGTAGTTATATAGCTTTAGGTAACTATATGTAAAACAGGTAGTTATGTCTGAAGTTCTCCAGGAAGAGACAACAACACATCTCCTAGCCTAGACTAATCAAGAATGGCAAACACCTCTGATCAGGTGCCAAAACATGACCGACACACACACATCCACATACTTACGCACACACAGTTTAGCCAGAAGCTAGAGGGGGATATAAGTCCGATATAACATGTCGACAGAGTTAGAAAACCAGAGACAGCACCAGGGAGAACCAGAGAGAGCACCAGAGAGAGACGGCCAGGAGAGAAGGAGAGAGGTTCCAATAGAACAACAGGGAGTAGGAGAGTAAGAATAAAGTAGGAGGACAGCAGCCAATACAAACTGCTACTAACCATAGACAGGTCACGCCAAGCTCTTTACTTTTATCCAAGTAAATGTCTCACAATAAACTCCATCAACCCCAATCTGCCAATTTCATCATCCCACTTGTAATACGAAGAGGATAACAGAACAGAGAAGGCTTAAACTGATATCTCCTTCAACGCCTCACCATTACCCTCTCTCCTGGTGCCACTCTCATTGACGATACAACCAGATAACCTTCTTTGTCTAATAACACCCCTCGGCTGCGTCTTAACAACCCCACTACAGCACTCGTACTATACCAACAGAATCACCACACCTCACCACACCATCGGCTCACACTACACCAAGAAAATTCCTATACCTCACCACAACCCACCACACCATCCGCTTACTTTACCTCACCACACCACACCTGGGGCATCTGCTGAAATAGCCTTCATTGTCCCGAATCTATGACTTTCGTAGCTGTTACCATTCTGATGAAGTTTTAATGCACGATATCTTATTCTTACTTGTCTTGTTAAACCCCATTGCTATACAGCAGTGTTTAAAAGATTAGGATTATACAAATTCTCCAGAGGCAAACCCTCTCTCCAACGTTAGAATTTGCTGACCATGTCACAGATGTGGTAGCAGCAATAGCAGCAGCAGTGTATTCTAATGAAGGAGTTAAGTAGGAACAGCACCAAACACAACATGAAGCTTTACTATCTGTCCACGTTAATGACTCAATAACTCAAAAACTATACTGACTAACTGTGAGAGCCTTCCCTGCATGATATGTAAAGTACCTGTAATTTTGACCGGTATCCTTTATGTCACTATCGTCTTCGAAAGTACTGAGAGGAAATGAAGCACATTGCCATTAATAATTAGCATTTAAGAGAACACTTTTAGCTACCTTAGAGAATTCAAATTGGGTAACAGATGATGGGAAGATGTCACCATTGCATGTCGTAGACATCCTTGGTTATGTAGCTCCCCCTGTGGAAATTACCTGATAGGGTCCTCAAGATTGCTAAAACAATTCCCTACACTCCAGGAATGTGTTTGTTAGATTTTATGAACGAAGTAGAGATGAACTGTTGCAAAGCAGGGGTGAGTGAAATACAACTCAATACAACCAAAATGAGGGTTACAGACAGTGGCGGCCACGAACACTTGTACCAAAGAACAAATCGATCACGCCCCGAAAACAGACAGACCAAGCAAATCCTGGCAACGAGACAACGTTCCCAAACACCAGGCTACAGATTGTCTCAAAAGTTTGTACGTAGTCCAAGTAGAAATCGCGCCCAGGGAAAACCTAAAAATGGAAAGTCATCTCGAGGATCACATTCGAGAGAGAGTCGTTACTATGCTATTATTGTGCAAATCCTGGTCACACCAAAAATGAATGTTATAGTAAGAATGAAGAGGACAAACAAAAGGCAAGAGGATAAGACCCATATTGTAGACATGATAGGTCGCCGGGCCACTGGCATTCAGAATGTATGACAATAGAAAAATTGCTTGCTATGTTTAAATCGGGGGAATCACAAGCCACGACAAAAAACGACCAACAATAAGTAAAACTAAACCTAAAGTCAAAGTAGGTTTGATTGGAAATGAGTGTATCTTAGTACCCGCGTCATGTGAAGATCAAATTGTTTCATTATTCTTAAACACAGGCTCCCCATTGAATTTAATGACTCAAGAGGAATTAGAAAGAATTTTTAGAAATTAACATTGGGTCTGGTTAGTACTTGGATGGGTGACCGCCTGGGAACACCAGATGCTGTTGGCATCCCTACGTGTCAAGTGGGGTTGGTGGAGGATTAGTGCCCCTCCCTGTAAAACAATTAACTCTAAGCCCTTGGCCACCCCGTTTGGGATACATGGCGTCTGGCAATGAATGAATGAAAAAAAGTAACTTTCTTAGATGAATCTGATTTAGACTTATATGCAGTAGATGGCAAACAGATCACCGTAAAAGGCATGATACAGTTAGATGTAAGTTTTACAGACCACATGACTAATATCTGCTCTTTCCTATTTAGCAGAAAATTTAGCTATAAGAGCCAACATATTAGTAGGTTTGAATTCTGTTATGCTAGGTGTTTTTAAGGTCGGCTTCCCGTCGTAGAAACTCCTTTTGTATAGCCGGGGTCCTGTGTCAAGACCTTGGCTAGGATATACAACGAGAAGAGCAGGGCATAAAAACTCTGGGCAACAACCTTACACATATATTAACTACAATCTCCAGAATACAATATGAACAAGGGGCACACGATACACTATGCAATATCAATAGGTGCTAGACAGGTTAGGGGCTCAGACTGGGTTGTGAGATGTCAGAATCACGCATGATACTTCCCAGTCATGAAGGTACTGAAAGGACACTGTGTAACAGGTGAGTGGAGTCTCTACACAATCTGAGAATAGGGCTGAACATACACAATCTGAGTATAAATGTCCCATTGTACACTAGGTGGTGATAGAGCTCTATTACAATACAGTGTATTTGATTCCATATCCACTCAGTTGAGTAACCTTGACCTTGCCCTTGGCAATGAAATTACCATTTTGGGTGATTTTAACATACACAGTGTTGAATGGTTATTGCATTCTGCCCGGACTGACGATGCTGGTCTAGAATGCGAGCAGTTTGCGGAATCGTTTAATCTCACCCAGTTGGTAAAGCAACCAACCAGAATACCTGATAATCCTGACCATAATGCCCATCTCTTGGATTTATTCTTGACAAATAATCCAGATCAATACAGGATAGAGGTACTGCCACCACTTGGATCCTCTGACCACAATCTCATCAAAGCCTCATTAGTTAACCCTCCTACACCTCCCCATTCCGAACCTGTCAGGGTGACCCGATGGCACTTTGACAGGGCAGACTGGGATGGATTTAGAAATTATCTTGCTGACATTCCATGGCAGTCTTTCTTCTCTAGTGATCCCAATACTGCCCAGTCCCACATTTGCGACTTAATACTAGCTGGTAAGGATTTATTCATACCAAGTCAACAGTTCACTAAAAGATCAAACACTCCAAAATGGTTTGATGGCAATTGTTCCAGAGCAACAGCCCAAAAGTCATTAGCATATAAATTTTACTTAAAATCAAAAACATCTGAATCACTCTCCCAATTTAAAATTGATAGAAATCATGCAAAAGCTGTATTAAATCTATCTAAATCAAACTTTCTTCAAAACCAAGCATCAGAACTACTTAACAACCCTAATGACAATAGAATTTTCTGGTCAACTCTTAATTCTTTCAATAATAACTTTAACAAGTCATCTTCCATTCCCCCAAAAAATCTTCAGATGGCAATATTACAAATGACCCACGTGGGAAAGCAGATATCTTTGCTAGTACCTTTGCAAGAAACTCTACCATAGATGATACCAGCCAGAATGTCCCAGTACTGGAACTTGATTCTCCCGAAATTGCCCCACTTAAAATACAGACAAGATTCGTAAAATCCATCCTAGACAATTTACCTACCAACAAAGCTCCAGGCCCAGATGGAATTCCTCCAATTGTTTTGAAAAAGTGTTCCCCTGAACTTGCCTCTGTCCTAGCCAAATTATTCAGACTATGCATAAGTACTTCTTTATTCCCAAATTTATGGAAAGAAGCCAATATCCACCCAGTTCCGAAGAAAGGAAGTTCGTCTGACCCCTCCAATTACAGACCAACAGCTGTCACATCTTCTCTTGGTAAGGTATTTGAAACTTTAATTAATAAGCATATTGTTAAACATCTTGAATCCAACAAATTAATTAGTGATAGACAATACGGTTTTCGCCACGAAAGATCCACCATTGACATACTCAATCTCTTAACTCATACCATCCATCAATCAATTGATCTTTTTCGAGAAACTCTTGCAGTAGCTCTTGATATCTCTAAAGCTTTCGGCAGAGTATGGCACCGTTCCCTGCTGTCCAAACTCCCTTGCTATGGACTAACGCCTTTTGTTCCTTTGATTTCTTCTTATCTTAGTGACAGGAAAATAAGAGTAAAAGTAGATGATGTATATTCGAATTTCCACTCAATTAACGCCGGCGTGCTGCAGGGATCAGTTCTGGCGCCAACCCTATTTCTGGTTCATATTAATGATCTCTTATCTGTCACTCACAATCCCGTTCACTCATATGCAGATGACTCAACACTACATAGTTCATTCAAACTCAGACATCCATTTACAAAGTCTAATATCTCTACCTCTCAACTCCGTACAGCCATCTCCATAAATCAAGATCTAGCTACAATCAGTGAATGGGGACAAAACAACCTTGTCTCTTTTAATGCTAGTAAAACTAAATATATACAGTTTACTAATAGACAGATATTGCCAGATTCGTACATTACCTTCAGTGCTACTAATATTGTCATCTCCAAAAGTATTGAAATTCTTGGTGTCTCACTTAACAGTGCCCTCAGCTGGACCTCTCATGTCAGATCACTTGTTAAGGCTGCCTCAAAGAAACTTGGATTATTGTACAGAGTCCGTAACTTCTTCGCCGATGAGCAGTTAGCTATAATTTATAAGAGTCATGTGCGCTCTCAGCTTGAATATTGCTCACCCTTGTGGAATGGTTGTGGAGAGGTTGCATTGAGACAACTGGAAAAAATTCAGAATAAAGCCGTTAGAATCATTAACAACCCTGCCATTACATATAAACTACCTCCCCTGCAAATAAGAAGGAATGTTGCCTCCCTTGCATTATTTTACAGATATTTTTTTGGCAAGTGCTCAGACGAGGTTGCGTCCATGGTGCCGCCTCTCCATGCCTTCCCTCGTGCTACACGGGCATCTGGTAGCGCTCATGACTGGAATGTCACTCAACCATATTGCAGAACTTCTGCCTATCAGAATTCTTTTATTTCCCGAACTGCATCTCTCTGGAACTCGCGTCCCCAGAGTTGTTTTCCTCCAAATTTCAACCCACAACTGTTCAAGTCTAACTGTTACAGATATTTTATGAATGGAACACACCAGTAGTCTGGTGTATGGATTATTTTTTTCCCCCATTTGTTTTTCCTTCCTCCGTTCTGATAAAAAAAAACAAAAAAAAAAACAGTATACTGGAAGGGTATGCATAGACACAGTTCGAGGTTTAGCCATGGAAACACTACTTTTAACACTCACTGTCTGGCGGTGGAGTTATGAGTTTAGCACAGTACATCTGGCGGGTATGCACACTCACACAGTCCACGATGTGGCCACTAGAGCACTATGTTCTATAAGTATGTAGGGCACGGGCACTATAGTCACACTCATTGGACTAGCAGTCACGGTTTATATGGGGCAGCGCTGAGGTCTCCGCAGACTCTGAGGTGTTGGCCAGGTGTTGGCGGAGTCCCATCAAGTGTCCCTTCTCTCAAGGGCCACGAGACTACCCACAGTGCTGACATCACCTGCTGTGGACTATGGGTGTGATGAAGGGCCCCTCACTCGTGGGGCTCGGCAGGGGGGTTTGGCCCTTCGGGCTAGGGCCGAACAACTCAAGCAGGTGCTCTTGTCTGCGCCTGCCCTGGGGAGAGAGTTGCCATTGCCTGGGGTTGGAGAGGTCACGCCCCAGGGTTCTGGAGGCGCCGCTGAGAGTCTATCGTCTGTGGCCTCTTTCCCGTCAGGTCGCCGTCAGGGTGATGCTGTGGCATCACCTCCAGCAGGAGTCCATCACCTTCTTGTCTCCCTTGGGCACCGGCTGGATGGCACAGACTCCCGGGGATATCACAGGTCCTCTCCACACTTCTTCCAGGCTGAAAGTCTCCTCCTGGGGGCCACCTCTGTAAGGAGAGATAGAGGAACGGCCCACTCTGCCACGGGAGAGGCAGAGTGAGCAAGGGTCGTCCTCTGGCTGGGAAGTCACAGGGGGCGAGAGACTTTCTGGGTGGCATCTCTCCCTGGCGTGGCTACAGGCCGTCGCCGAGGTCCCATGGGCAACAGGGGGAGGGTGGCTACAGGCCGTCCCTTCCCTGTCGGTGCAGCTACATGACATCACCAGGACCCGACTTCCGGAGAGGACCATGGGCGAGGTGCGGCTACAGGCTGTTACCTGACCATGGGCACAGCAACAGGCCGTCACTGGTGTCCTGTATGGAGAGCAACGTGTAAGCGAGGTGTGGCTACCGGCCGTCACCTGCTTGCTGGTGTGGCTACAGGCCTTCACCGGTGTCTTGCTCCTTGAGGCAGCTGCAGAAGGAGAGGGGGCATACCATTCTCTCCCCAAGTGCGGCTACAGGCCGTCACTGGTTCTGCAGGGGGAGGCAGGGTAGGCAGCACCTGAGCAGCTATAGGCTGTCACTGGTTCTGCAGGTGGATGGGGGTAGGCAGCACATGAAAGGCTACAGGCCGTCTCTATTTGTGTGCAGCTACAGGCCATCACTATTTGTGTGTGGCTACAGCCATCATTTGTGTGCAGCTACAGGCCGTCACGGCTACTGTGTTGCTACAGGCTGTCACTTGTTCTAAGCAGCTACAGGCTGTCTCTATTTGTGTGCGGCAATGGGCCGTCACTGGGTTGCTGCTTAGAAATTGCTTTTCAGTTCCACCCCCATCCTGTCGAGGGCTGGCTCGGTAGGAGGGTAATGTACCCTGACTGCGGTGTTTCTGTTGGGCATGCTTTGGGGAATAAGGGTGCACGGCGGCATGGGACATATGCCCATACTGCTCTTGTGGTGTGCGCGCCCTCAAAGCCCCTCTGTCATTGCTTCCTGGGATGTTTCATGTCCCTACTTGCCACGGGTGGTATTTCAGATACAATGAGAACAGAAAATATCATTCTACTCCCACAAATGAATGGAATACATTACAACAATGAATTCATAGATGAATTATCATCAGAATTAACACCCACCAATAGCAGAATATAAAAAAGAGTTGGAAATATCAAACAATTAAACAGAACCACTCAATCGAACGAGGGTACACACGCACTCACAGCACCCCTCCCAACCCCTCCACCCTCTCTGCCTAGTGACACCCAAGCATTAACATTGTTTCCTGCCCATCTCACCAATGATGTTATTCCGCATCACTCGTATATGAGTGTCACCATAAAGAGTAAATCAAGAATAGTATGGTCCTTGTTGTAGAGGAATTAAGTAGAGTGAAAGGACTGTCAATGGAAAGCGCATTGTCAAGTGAAGAGTGATGCGGAAACTTATGTCTATCTATCTATATACCTAGGCTGCTTCCCCCAAGGAAAGGGAGGTAGCCGAGACAGGACGACTCACTCTCCATTTACTCATCCATTCAAACACATTCATTCGCATCTTAGCCCCAAAGGGGAGAACGGACAGATCCTCACCGCATCACACCGCACAAGGGTCAACTGCGCAATGCAATCAGTGACATCCACAGCAGGGCCCGACAGCAGAACTGGTTTACCCCTGCCACATCATAACAGACCCATCCCCTTACCCGCACCTGACCTGACTAGCTGATCAGACCAAATGCGGGAGAATATCCCTTCAGGGCTGGGTCATCACTTATTCATTCACAATTTCTCTCCATTTATTTCTGTCACGCACAGCCACTCTTCCTTGCTCAACAGACATCCCTCTCGCATCCAGCGCTCTCTTCACACTGTCCATCCATCCTATTCGTGGTCTTCCTCTCAGTCTTACACCTCTCACATCAGATCTAGTTATCTTTTTCACCAATCTCTCATTATCCATTCTCTCCATATGCCCAAACCATTGCAACACCCTCTGCTCAACTCTACCAGCCATCTCCCGAACAACTCCAGTTCTCCTTCGCACTTCATCATTTCGCACCCGATCCATACGCGTCACTCCACACATACTCCTCAGACATCTCATCTCCATTACATTCAAACTTTTCCTCTCTGCTACACCCATATTCCATGTTTCAGCCCCATATAATGCAGTCGGTACCACAACACCCTCATACAGCCTTCTCTTTACATCCATTCTAAGCGAACGACATTTAAACACTTTTTTCATTCCTCCCAGCACCTTTCCTACTTCATTTATTCTAAACTTCACTTCTGCATCTATTCTTCCATCCACAGCAACATGTGACCCTAGATATTTAAAACAATCTACCTCCTCAAGCAACTCACCATTGAAAACTATATTCATCCCCCTACCATCTATCAACCTCGTACACTTCATCACTTTACTCTTATTCTCATTTACTTTCAATTTCCTCCTTTCACACACCCTTCCAAACTACTCTACCAACTGTCTCAATCTCTCCTCTAAATCAGTCACCAGTGCAGTATCATCTGCAAACAGCAGCTGCTTCAGATTCCACTCTCCTCCATCGACATTTACCAGACTCAGACCACCTAAAACTCTTGCATTCACCTCCCTTACAACACCATCCATGTAAATATTAAACAACCAAGGCGACATCACACATCCCTGTCGCAGCCCCACTCTCACTGGAAACCAATCACTCACAGCATTTCCCACTCTTACACACGCTCTACTATTTACATAAAAACTTTTCACCCCTTTTAGTAACCTACCATCAAGTCCATACAATCTTAAAACAGTCCATAAAGCCTCCCTATCAATTCTATCATACGCTTTCTCTAAATCCATAAATGCCCAAAACACATCCTTGCCTTTCGCTAAATACTTTTCACACACTTGTCTCACAGCAAACACCTGATCAACGCATCCCCTCCCTCTCCTAAAGCCACACTGCTCATCACTAATCACTCCCTCTGTACCCTCTCTAACTCTCATAATTAACACTCTACCATACATTTTACCTACAACACTCAACAGACTTATACCCCTAAAGCTAGTACATTCATACTTATCACCCTTGCCTTTATACAACGGGACCACACAAGCACTTGCCCAGTCAATTGGCACCATACCTTTCTCAAAGCACACATTCAATAATCTTACTAACCAGTCAACAATAATCACTCCACCACCCTTCAGACATTCCACAGCACACCCATCCATACCTGCAGCTTTCCCTGTTTTCATCTCCTTTACTGCCTTCTCCACTTCCTCCTTCGTGATCAAAGAATCATTCAACTCTCCCAACACATTTATTCCTTGCACTCTTCTATCTGCCACAATCTCAGCCACCCTTTCCTCCTCTACATTTAACAATCTTTCAAAATACTCTGCCCATCTCTTCCTTACTGCATCCCTCTCAATTAACATCCTTCCATCCTCTGCTTTTACTCGTTCTTCCTTCCCAGACTCTCCCTTTTGCACCCTTTTCACCTCCTTCCAAAACATTTTCTTATTCTGTTGAAAATTCTCTGTCAGCCACCTACCCCACCTCTCATCTGCTGCCAATTTAGCATCGCGCACAGCCCTTCTCGCTCTATTCCTCTTTTCCTTATACCTTTCATATGACATCTCATCCTTCCTCTGCAGCCACACTTCATATGCACGTCTCTTCTCAGCCACAGCCATACTTACTTCCTCGCACCACCATTCACTTCCTTTTCTTACACCACCACCCACACGTCTCACACCACACACCTCTTCTGCATGCCCCACCACAGCACTCTTAAACAACTGCCATTCCTCCTCCACGCTGCCATTTTCCCGGTCTTTCACTGCGTTCCACTCATCTTTCAATTTCTCCTGATACTCTATCTTTTTCTCTCTTTTATCCAACTCACTCACTTTCAAAACCTCCCTGCCACACCTAACCCTCCTAGCTCTCACCCATCTCTTACCTACTCTTAACTTTCCCTCCACCAGGTAGTGGTCAGACATACCTCCACCCTCCCCTCTCAGAACTCTCACATCCAACAATCTTCCTATTACATTCCTAGACACAACCACATAGCCCATCAAGGCTCTATCAACAACCCTTCCACCCTCCTGTCTCACCCATGTATACTTATAAATATCTTTCTTCTCAAACAGCGTATTCCCAATCACCATCTCTCGCTCAACACACATCGCTATCATTCGTTCCCCATTTTCATTTCTTCCAGGCACACCATGCATACCAACTACGCCTTCAACTGCTACATTTCCCACTCTAGCATTCAGATCTCCCATCATTACCACATTCACATTCGCTCCAAAACTCTGCAGACACTCATCAACATCATTCCAGAAAGACTCCCTCTCTTGTTCATCCCTTTCACTACCAGGCCCATATGCACTCACAAACACCCACAACTCACATTCAAATTTCGCTTTCACCCACATCAGTCTCGATGACACCTCCTTCCATTCAATCACACGCTGCTGTACTTCCGGACTCACTAACAAGGCCACACCTTCTCTTGCCCTTCCTTTATCAACACCTGACAATCTTCCATTCACACTTCCAAACATAGATTCCCCCTTCCCTTTCATCTTCGTTTCACTCAAAGCTAACACATCCAACTTTCTTCTCACAAACATTCTCCCAATCTCCTCCCTTTTAGCCTCAATTGTACTACATCCACGCACATTCATAGACCCAATCTTCAAGGTACGGGGATAACTCCATCCCCCATCCCTTTCTCTGGCCTGTCTCTTTTTAGGAACTAAAAAACAGAGGAGGGGGTCCCTAGTCCCCTCACCCCGCTTCCTTATGTAATCCTCATTAATCAGATGAATGGGGAAGTAGAGATAAAAAAGGGGACTTGTCCTTGTACTTTAGAAACATGTCCTGCCACTGTAAGAGAAACCGTAGCAGGAACTACAAGTAAGATAAAATCTATGGACAGAGAATGCATAAAGGAGAATTTGATTCTCTCAGGACATTTTAACAAAGAAAAAGATATCTTAGATTTATTAGAGAAACCTTGACAAACGGTAGCATTACCTGGAGAACAATGAGGGTGTACTAACCTGATTACACACAAGATTAACATACACCCGGACACACAACCAATATATGTACCGGCCGATAGAGTTGCGCATTCACAACGCACCCTGGCAAATCAGTATGTTGAAGAAATGCCGAAACTAGGTATCATTGAACCATCTGTCTCCCCGTAGAATGCCCCATTATTTTTCGTGCCCAAACGAAATGGAGAAATGCGTGTGGTAATAGATTACCGTAAATTAGATCAACACACAGTCCCTGATCGGTTTCCTATGCCATTGTTAAGTGACGTCTTACAAAATATTGGACCAAAAAATAATTTATTTCCCACAGTCGATTTGCTCAATGGCTATTACCAAAGTAAGCTTGAACAAGAATCACGCAGATACACTGCTTTCTTCACGAATGCAGGGCATTACATATATAAAAGAATGCCAGTGGGGTTGAGGACAGCATCAGGCACATTCCAACGATTAATGAATTACATATTGTCTGGAATGTTGGGAAAAGGGATATTTGTCTATCTAGACGACATTATTATTGCAGCTCAAACTATAGATGAACATCTACAGAAATTAGACCATCTCCTACAAAAGCTTGCTGATGCTGGTTTAAAAATAAAGCTGTCTAAATGCAAATTTTGCTTTAAGGAATTAACATTTTTAGGCCACAGACTAGATGTCCAAGGTATTCACACAGCTGAGGACAAAATACAGGCAGTAAGGGATTTTCCAGAACCAACAAATATAGACGAAGTAAGACAATATGGGGGGCTAGGGAGATATTACCGCCCATTTATTAACCAATTCTTCATATAGCACAACCGCTATTCATTGTGCTAAAAAAGGATGCTATACTCCAGTGGGGAGAGGACCGAAAAATAGCATTATATGAATTAAAAGATAAACTTACAAATGCACCTTGCTTGGCCTACCCTATCACAAAACCATTTATACTTTGCACAATGCATCCCTTAAATGACTAGGGGCCATACTTATGCAAGAAGATAATCGTCGTAAAAATTAGCCATTTGCATTCGTTAGCGGACAAACAAAAGGTGCAGAGAAAAAATATTGCACCACAGACCTAGAAGCACTTGCAGTGGTCTTTGAATTACAGAAGTTTCGAGATTTGGTATATGGTTACGAAATTCACTTATTCACCGACCATAAACAGCTCGTGGGTATGTTCCAAGAAAAAACTCTCTGGGAGGAGAGCAAGATGGAAATTATACAGATGAAAACTACAATGTACATATTCACTTCATACAATGAAAAATAAATTTAGTCGCTGATGCGCCATCTATAGGAATTCGACAAAAATTCATGTCACAGCATTAAATCTCAAGGGAAACATCCCAAACCATGATGAAATCTCGAAAACACAGACTTGATCCAATATGGTCTAAAGTTATGTACAAATCAGAAAGTGGTGAAGACATACACTTACAGTACCAAAGCTACAAATACCATTTGAACAATTCACAATAGTCAATAATGCCTTATATAGGAGCAACCCAAGACAACCAAATCATTGAAAAAATAATAAACAATTAGTGGTACCTAATGTAATGGTACCTCGAGTATTAAGGATAATACGCGATAGTCCACATGCAGGACATCCTGGCAAGGATAGAACAGTTAGACAAGCCAGGCTGTTGTATTACTGGCCATCATTACGAAAAGATAATATACAGTCATATAGACAGATGCGAGTCATTGCGAGACACAAAGGCTACACGTTAACACCTGCACATATAGGACAATAACTCATAACTAATCGACCGTGGAACGCTGTTGCGGGTGACTTGCTTAAGTTGCCCTTATCAAACAATAGTAATCATTATCTATTCGTGGCAACTGACCACGTCTCAAGATATGTGAATATAGCCCCAATTAAGGATATGACAGCCGAAACAGTGGGAAGGGCAGTCGCAGATAATATAATATGTAGATTTACAACCCCAAAGGTATTAATAAGTGATAATGGGGATGAGTTTAATTCCAAAATCTTGCAAGAAAAATGTAAACAATGCATTATAAAAAGGTAAATGTCTTAGCCTATCACCCAGCATGCGATGAGTTGGTAGAGAGACAAAACAAAAAAGTGTTGGATGTGCTGCGTCACATTCTTAGTGACAGTTATGCAAGTTGTGATGATTGGATTTCCAGAGGGGAAGCTTCAGTTAATGGAGCAATTAATGATCTATAGGAGACACACCACGTTTCATTATATATGAGACAGACAAACAACTACCTTACCAAATTCTAGAAGGTGAAGATTTACCAATATATAATTATGGCGATTACCCTAAACTCCAGTAGCGTGAATTCCAGGATATACACAAAAAGGTGAAGCAACAATTATCGATGTCCACGGAAGAAATGACGGAGTTATTCAATAGAAGGGCAAAGGAATCACATATCTACTTAGGAGACATTGTCAATGGTAACATTCACACTAGAGACAATAAATTTTCACCAAAATTTGAAGGCCCATAGAGAGTGATTAAGAAGACTGCAAATGAGGTAGTAATTAAGTCACTGTCGAGTGGCGAAGAAAAACAAATTCATGTTGATCATTTATAAAAGGTCCCAAGGAATTTAGCCCGTATTTATGCAACCCCGGACACAACCACAACACAGAACAATATCAGTGACAATAAACCAGAAGAAATCAATAGACACAAATATAAATTAAGATGGCATAACAAACAAACAAAAATAGGTGCAACTGTTACTACAAATGCCACATTACAGCATTTTCATGAGCTAGGTATCGATTTAAACTCCTTCTGCAAGTGAAAAAACGAGCAAATCTATTGTTCTCCAAGAGCCCGTTAAAATGCACAGCTTCACTATCATCGACCACAACATGACTTTAATAGTTAATTAATTGATTTTTTTTTTTTTTCGGTAGGTAACGATAAAGGGACTCATGGCATGGATGCCCCTCTGCATAGCAAGAGGATATGCTCTCTTAGACCCTTAACATATAGTACGGGAAGGATGCCTCATAGCTCCAACAGCCTCAACATCAGTAGTGAAAGATGTCATGAGTACTAAAATTAGTTTGGACTTCTTATATGAATTACCTGCTTTATCTGAAGAATATTGCCAAACCACTGAGGACCGTCGACTTTATGATAGGAGGTCATGTTTCAGAAGCTCATAACACAAAGGAAGTGACTGAAATCGTGAAGTTAGCGAAGTGGAATATAGAACAGGCGAAATCAATCATGCTCATCATGAACCAAGATATCCCATCTCATGGAACGGAGGTATTAATGGACACGAACAACATCACACGTACTCGTGAAAGGCGCAGTTTGTTCGACCTGGTGGTGCAATTCTAGGGAACATTTTTGAATTGGCTACAGAGGAAGATCTTCAAGAAATAAACAACAAATTTAATTAAATATCAATAGAAGTTAGCTGATGGGCAAAACACAGCACTGAAGATGATCGTGAAAAATCTAAGAAAGGCAGAAAATATAACTCACCAGAGTGTGGACAAAATAAATGCCATGAAAGGAAACAAGACACTTTTCCAACACCTCTCAGTATTCATGGAACATACTGACATAATAATACTCCAGTTAGATAACAGTAGAGTTCGTTACCAGGCACTCATGCAAGGTATTGCAAATGCTAGTAATGGCAAGATCACTATTAACCTACTTCCTACTTCCAGTTCACGATCTACCTAATACTAGCTGATATGGATTTATTCATACCAAGTCAACAGTTCACAAAAAGATCGAACTCTCCAAAATAGTTTGATGGCAACTGTGCCAGAGAAACAGCCCAAAACTCATTAGCATATAACTCTTACTTAAAATCAAAAACATCTGAATCACTCTCTCAATTTAAAATTGCTAGAAATCATGCAAAAGCTGTAATTAATCTAGCTAAATCAAACTTTCTTCAAAAGCAAGCATCAAAACTACTTAACAACCCTAACGACAATAGAATATTCCAGGCAGCTCTTAATTCGTTCAATAATAACTTTACCAAGTCATCTTCCTTTCCCCCACTAAAATCTTCAGATGGCAACATTACAAATGACCCACGTGGGAAAGCAGATATCTTTGCTAGTACCTTTGCAAGAAACTCTACCATAGATGATACCATCCAGAATGTCCCAGTACTAGAACTTGACTCTCCTGAAATTGCCCCACTTAAAATACAGACAAGATACGTAAAATCCATTCTAGACAATTTACCTACCAACAAAGCTCCAGGTACAGATGGAATTCTGCCAATTGTTTTGAAAAAGTGTTCCCCTGAACTTGCCTCTGTCCTAGCTAAATTATTCAGACTATGCACACATACTTCTTCATTCCCAAATTCATGGAAAGAAGCCAATATCCACCTAATTCCAAAGAAAGGAAGTTCCTCTGACCCCTCAGATTACAGACCAATAGCTGTCACATCTTCTCTTGGTAAGGTATTTGAAACTTTAATTAATAAGCACATTGTTAAGCATCTTGAATCACGCAACTTAATTAGTGATAGATATTATGATTTTCGCCACGAAAGATCCACCATTGACATACTCAATCTCCTAACTCATACAATCCATCAATCAATTAACTTACATGGAGAAACTCATGCAGTAGCCTTTGATATTTCTAAAGCTTTCGACAGAGTATGGCACAGCTCCCTGCTGTCCAAACTCCCTTGCTATGGACTAACGTCTTTTGTTCCTTTGGTTTCCTCATATCTTAGTGACAGGAAAATACGAGTAAAAGTAGATGATGTATATTCCAATTTCCACTCAGTTAACACCGGCGTGCCGCAGAGATCAGTTCTGGCGCCAACCCTATTCCTGGGTTATATTAATGATCTCTTATCTGTCACCCACAATCCCATTCACTCATATGCAGATGACTCAACACTACATAGTTCATTCACACTCAGACATCCATTTACAAAGTCTAATATCTTTACCTCTCAACTCAGTACAGCCATCACCATAAGTCAAGGCCTATCTACGATCAGTGAATGGGGACAAAACAACCTTGTCTCATTTAATGCTAGTAAAACTAAATATATACAGTTTACTAATAGACAGATATTGCCAGATTCGTAAATTATCTTCAGCGCTATTGATATTCCCATCTCCGAAAGTATTGACATTTTCGGCATTTTACTTACCAATGCCCTCAGCTGGGCCTCTCACGTTAGATCACTCGCTAAAACTGCCTCAGAGAAACTCTGATTATTGTACGGAGTCCGTAACTTCTTCACTGACGAGCAATTAGCTATAATTTATAAGAGTCATGTGCGCTCTCAGCGTGACTATTGCTCACCCTTGTGGAATGGATGTGGAAAGGTTCCTTTAAAACAACTAGACAAAATTCAGAACAAAGCTGTTAGAATTATTAACAACCCTGCCATTACAAATAAACTACCTCCCCTACAAGTAAGAAGGAATGTTGCCTCCCTTGCATTAATTCACAGGTATTTTTATGGCCAATGCTCAGACGAAGTTGCGTCCATGGTACCACCTCTCCATGCCTTCCCTCATGCTACACGGGCATCTGGTAGCACTCATGACTGGAATGTCACTCAGCCATATTGCAGAACTTCTGCCTATCAGAATTCTTTTATTGCCCGAACTGCATCACTCTGGAACTCATTTCCCTAGAGTTGTTTCCCTCCAAACTTTGCCCACAGCTGTTCAAGTCAAACTGCTACAGATATTTTATGAACAGGGGACACCAGTAATCTGGTGTATGGATTATTATTTTTTTTATTCATTTGTTTTTCCTTCCTCTGTTCTGTTATTTAAAAAAAAAAAAAAAAAAGATAGTCAATCAAGGTATAAATAAACAAGGTTTGAAGCCTTTGTTCCAGGGTAGGAATCTCATGTTATATTATCCATACATAGAAGCAAGTCTAACACCAACATCAGTAATAATTCATGTACCATTCATAACTAACGATCTGTTCACAGTCTATCAAAATATACCCCTTCCCTTCTAAGAAAAATGACACTTTGGTCATCATCAACATCATCACAGACACCGAACTCATCATGGTCTCCAAGAGACGGGACACTATCACTTTCACTAGTGAATCAACGATTGAACGAAAGTGCCGTACATCCTTACATGCTGTTCACCTTTGTCCTGCGTATACAGTACATTTTCGTGTTTCAGCCTACTGGAAAAGTCCCTTGTGAAAGGGTTATCATAAGAAATCATGACATTCATCACCATTGCAACTTCACATTCGCTCCAGATAAACCTACACATCATCAATGTAACGGACATTCGCAGTTCTTTTACTTCGCTCATAACACATCAGTTTTCATAATTTGTCCAGATATACCACCATCTCATACTTCAGCATCGGGATTATACATAGCACCAGACTACTGTGCTGTACTTACACCATCCATGTCCACTTTAGCTACCAGCAATCACTATGCCCTCCTCAATCTCACACACAACTATTTCCAGCCACTATCTGTGATGTATTTCAACATGACCACAAGTATTAAGTTGACTTCACCAAAATTTGAAACTATGCAACTAATCAATGAAACAATGAAGCCCTGGGAAGAATTGAGTATGAGTATGTTCAATCCATATTATGTGTATACTCCAGCACCAACTGTCTTTATAGTATTCTCCATTGTATGCGCCATAGTGCTGTTGGCGATGCACAGAATGTAAGCAAGAATTGCAAACTTAAAGTCAGTATTTACGGGAGGAAGAGTGAACATCCAAGTGAGACCCCCTGAATGAAATATGTGTATATAAATAGTGTAAATCAATCATATATATATATATATATATATATATATATATATATATATATATATATATATATACCTAATAGTTTTTATAAAAAAATTATGGGGTATAATATATCTATCTATATATCTATATATATATATATATATATATATATATATATATATATATATATATATATATATATATCATTATGAATTATTGTCAACCAATATATATCTAACCAATTCAAATAACAATATTATTATATCACACACACACACACACACACATATATATATATATATATATATATATATATATATATATATATATATATATATATATATATATATATATATATCCATCCATCCATCACCCAACCCTACGTTGCACCATGAGGAGCGTAGGAGCACGGGGCTAGGCAGTTGGTCCTGACATTTAAGATGAGAGTGACCAACCTCACTCATCCTGAGTGGCATTACATGAGCAATAAACCCCAACCACCCCTTGGATATAAACCATCACCGGCTCAATCCGATTGGAGCACAATAATTACCCACTAAACCACCAGGCGCCAAAATTTGGTTATATGGTTACCACCCAGTGTAGTAAATAGTTTCCTGGTGTACAGGAAACCATTTGGCTTGTCACTCAGTGTAGAGTCATCCGTAGGCAGAAGAAAGAGGAAAGAATGAAGGAATGAACGACAGAAGAGGGAGTGTAAAGTCACCCGTAGGCAGAAGGACGAGGAAAGATTGAAGGAAAGAAAGATATAAGAAGATGGAAGGAAGAAGGATGGAGCAGAGGACAGGGCAGACACCCGAGAGCAGCACTTCATTGAGTGAGTGGATGGTGAGCGTCCCCACCTACCACAATATATATATATATATATATATATATATATATATATAATATATATATATAGATATATATATATATATATATATATATATATATATATATATATATATGTATATATATATAATTTTTATAAGAAAATTATGGGGTATCATATATAATATTAATCTGATCACGAATTATTGTTAACCAATATACATCTAACCAATTCATATAACAATATTATCATATCTCATTTATATATATATATATATATATATATATATATATATGTGTGTGTGTGTGTGTGTGTGTGTGTGTGTGTGTGTGTTATTACATAATTGTTCTTACCTAATTGTATTTTTACAGGAATGAATCAAGCTCGTACTGTCCCGTGTCTTAAACCATATTTATCGTACATATCCTTAAATTTGTGAATTGTTTTGGCACACACTATTTCATTCGGTAGTGCATTCCATTGATCAGTTGCTCTGTTTGGGAAACTGAATTTCCTTACGTCTTTATCACCTCTCCTTATGCAGTTTTTTGCAGTGTCCTCTTGCTGATGTTTCTCCATATGTTAAGTAATCATTTATGTCTATTTTCTCCTTCCCTGATATGGACTTATAAAGCATTATCATGTCACCTCTTTTCCTTCTTTCCTGTAGTGTTGGTAGATTCAGTTTATTTTGTCTTTCTTCGTAGCTAGGTCCCTTAAGCTTGGTATCCATCTTGTAGCGGCCCTTTGAACTTTTTTAATCTTGTCTATGTGTTTTTTGAGATGAGGACTCCAGACTACTGATGCATATTCCAGGGTTGGTCTAATGAATGATGTTATTATTCTTCTTAGCATGTCTACATTTATGTATGTGAAAGCTATTCTCATATTTGCAAGCAGTGTATACATGTTCCGTACCTTCTCGCTGATGTGGTCAGCCGGAGATAGTCTGTTATTGATAATCACACCTAGGTCCTTCTCTCTTTCTGATGTGTATAGGGTTTTATTTCCTAACTTATAATCCCAATCAGGTCTTTTTCCACTTTTACCAAACTTGATTACATGACACTTGTCCACATTGAATTCCATTTGATATGTATTACTCCATTCATGAAGTTTATTTAATTCTTCTTGTAGCTCTTTACAAGAGTCTGTGTTAGTAATTTTCCTTTGTATTTTTGCATCATCTGCAAACATATTCAGATAGCTCTCATTTCCAGTGTTACTGTTTATATCATTTATATACACTAAAAACATGATTGGTGCCAGCACTGAACCCTGTGGTACTCCACTAGTCACTTCTTTCCATGATGAGTAGTTTCCTCTTAGTACTGTGTGTGTCATATCTATAACTCACATTACAAATATATTAATGACTCTTACTATAATTTACGGCATGGAACTGCCATTAGTATGTCTCTTGTACACCCGAGGAAAGTTCCGCCTTATACACCTGCCTCCCAGTTCGGACATTTATCCTTGAGACAATCACCAGTGAAGCTGTAGCCAGATACTCAGATGTCTGGTACCACTGTGTGGGGGTGGGGAGAGGTTAAGGGAGGAGGAAAGCGGGGGGAGCTGATAATTCCTACCCCTCCTTCTTCCATCCCCATTCTTCTCACACAGTTACCAGACAGATGAATGTTGGCTACCGGTACTGCTTTGTTACCACTTGTCTCACATTTACTATTTCGAAGAGGTGAGCGAGTGTGTAAGTCGCAACTTTCCTCGGGTGTACATACACATCTGCGCCACTTTATTACTACAATATGTTATTCTGTATCCAACTTTACTACAATTATACATACAGTGTATTGCTACATTATGTTATGTATTTACTCCATACAATGTAATACTACAACATGTTATGTATTTACTCCATACAATGTATTACTACAATATGTTAAGTATTTACTCCATACTATGTATTACTATAATATGTTATGTATTTATACGGTGTATTACTACAATACATTATGTTTCTACAATATTATTATGTCGGTGGAATATTATCATAAATATTATATCTCTTCTACATGCTGTCATAGGTTCACCAGCAGGGCATGACCGAGCGATAGGTAGACATTTTATAGGCACTAGTATCTACCTCATAACACAATGTACAGGGTGTAGTGTCTACTGGAGACATACAGAGCATCTCTCGAGGAATGTTAACCCACATAATATTTATCCACAATCTTATTGTCCCAGACCATCAAGAATTGTTAACATATGATGTATTTCAAACAATCACTTAGTCCACATGACCAAGAATTTCATGACGTATTGAAACACGTGGGGCATGATCTAAGCAGGGGAGGTCAGCCAGACAGCGCACCGCGTAAGCCCGAGTGACGTCACATCTGGCCTCTGGCGAGCGGGTTCAGCTTGTCCCATTCCACGCTCTCTCCTTGCTCTTGTCAGTTAGCATTGTGGTCACTGCACCACAAGACGGGTCACGAGACGTTTTCATACTAATAAATGATGGAAATTATATTGATCTCTTTAGACAGATAGATAGATAGATAGATAGATAGATAGATGAGTGTGAATGTGATTGAATGTGTATTTGTGTGAGGCGGTTTTTGTTATTTTGTTATTTTCTTTTCCTTAGTCATATAGCTACTCTACCTTGGTGGGAAGTTGCAATTAAGTATTAAACAAAAAATATAGATAGATAGATAGGAGAAGCATAAATTAAGTCCTGCTGTGGAATGTTACAGGCGGACAATAATGTGAATTATTGACGTATTGATTATGGTTATGGTAACTGGTTATAAAGACAAAGTATACTATAGGAGTGATGAAGCTATGAGTGAAGCAGTGTGGTCGAATCTCGGATAGCGCGTCCAGGCCGACGCCAGCCAACCAGCCTTGAGAGCAAGGATTGGGAAGACAGTGGGGCGCGTGTGACGTCATGCAGGCGGGGATTCCCCCCTGTCTGGCTGACCTCCCCTACTTAGATCATGACATGGAGTAACCATCCCTAGTTGGTTAGTCCACGTGAATGGAAATCTATTAGACACTACATCTCACCACACATCCTCTCCAAGCTGTATATAATGTCAGAGACTCCCTTCAGATCAGAAGGGCTTAGAGAAGGCCCGAGAACACAACTGGGGCAGAGGCAGGGGATAGGGTCACCTAGGAGGCTTGCCATCACGCAACGTTACGTGGTTAATCTCAGTTCGATATAACTGCAATAAACTCCGTAACCCCAGAGTTGCTCTGTAACTCACCTCACTTATGATACACAAAGAGAGAGAGAGAGAGAGAGAGAGAGAGAGCTACTTATTCACTGTAGCCGACGACACACCGTGCAATAAGTAGTGACAAGTTTGAGCCATACTACGTCTTCCAACTTTATGCTGGCAGTGCTCCAACGATCTACAACCGACCTTCCCTATCTGCCTACAAGTACTTTCGACCACGCAATCGAGATATGAGCAAGGGGGGAGTGAGTTGGGGTGAGGGGAGTCAAATGGTGGGTGACAGAATGACTTGGAGGCGTTTTGTCTGCGGCCAACCTTTGCGGGATTAAGGCATCGGGCTATAGATAGATAGATAATGTCCAGGATATCCTCCATGTCATTTCTAACACACACACACACACACACACACACACACACACACACACACACACACCGCTCGCTGGTGCAGTGGTAACGTTCTCGCTTGCCAACTGGTGAACGGGAGTTCGCGCCTCGCTCAGGTTGCGAAAAGTTTCACTGACGAAGTGGGTGGTTACTGTCCCCCTTGAGCAAGGGGACGGGTGGGTGCGTGTGTGAAGGTCACAGCCTTGCCCTTAGATCGGACTATATGAGCTCTCAGCTCCCTTCCGGGAGGGTAAAAGCTGACGATCACGACCATCAAGTGATCCTGACCGACCCGGTGAATTATACACACACACACACACACACACACCTTGTATTGTTCATATACGTTTACTGTATGTTAACATTTCTCCTCTTTGATCAGAAAACACAAACAATAACTGCAGATCGTTTGAGGACACGTGCTAACTTAGCTTGCTGTTTAGGTCTTTATCTAGCGTACTCTCCCTGCTTAGACATTTGTGTTGTAAAGGAAATTAAATAAGCAGAAACTAAAATAAAATTGTATTGGTGCACATAAGGCACCAAACTGTATGACACTAAGGAGGATGGTTATTGCAAAATGCCGAATGATTCCTCCCTATGCAGTTATACTGACTTTGATGAGGTGCCACATATTGCTTTCTTGTGAATTCACAAGTGAATAATGTAATTGTGTGCACATTCCGCTGATGACAGAATAATTATCTTGGGACATCAAGAGCCATATTCAGCAATTAGGATACCGTCTGACCTCTCCTACTGGCTAGTTAAAAAAAAAAAAAAATCAACTGTACACTCGACCAAAAACATATCTTTACGCAGGTGATCGAAGGTTTCGCATTGTGTGCTGTTGCCCGTCGCGTTGTTTTTCTTTTGGAAAATATTTCTTAATGAGCTGTTTATGTCATATGTAGCATAAGTCCTTGCTGCATATCTTATTGATAAAATTACTAGCATTAAACAACCCTGAGTAGTTACTGCAGCGTACTTTCGTACGTTTCGTCCACTGTTTCATAATGTAATATGAAGGTTGTGTTATTTTGATGGAAGGTAGTCACTCATAAAAGAAATGATACCTCGCTAGCTAACCCATCCGAGTTTCGCGTTGTAACTCGATAACCTTTACAACTTCAGGTGATTTACCTGGGCTTTGAGATAATATGCCTGAGTGAAACCCGATTCGAATTTAGTTTTACTTCCTGATGAAGTAATGTAACTATGCCGTGTACGAAAATGATCTTCATAATATTACTTTGTATGTTAAATACATGCAATTGCATCATACTCCAAGCAGCAAATTCTTTGGCTTCAGTAAATAATTTAATGTTGAACGCTTTCATAACAATGTGTAACAAAGAATTTGTTTATTCAGTTTTTCTTAGTCTTGTTAGACTCAGTTTTCCACGCTGATTCCATTGGTGTATGTTTTGTTTGTCTCTCTCTAGGTTTTTGTCAACAATTGGCAATTGTTTTTTTCCAGTCTAGTTACTGTGTGCCGATGTAATGGTTGATGAAATGGCTGACCATGAGGACATCGTCGATGACGGAGTGGCAAGTGATGGTGTATCCTTTGTTGGAGAATGTTACGGAGACACTCCACACTTTCCCAATCAGCAAGAAGTGGGTGACTTGGTCCAAGATTTAGGACTCACGGAGTCCAGTGCTGAGCTGCTGGCATCATCTCCAAGTGAATGGAACTTGTCGGATCCCAGTTGCAAGTTGAGCTAAATGAATCGTCACAGCAAGTTTGCATCCTTTTTCAAATTTTGTGGAGAAACCTCCATGTGTTATTGTTTTGATGTTGAGGGTTTGTTCCAAGCCACGGAAGTGGATTACATGGCCTCAGAATGGCGACTGTTCATAGACAGTTCCATGAAGAGCCTAAAAGCTGTACTTTTGCATAACAGCAATGAACTTCCATCAATTCCAGCTGCACAGTCCATGGAAATGAAAGAAAACTACAAGAATGTCAAGATTTGTCCGACAAAAATCTAGTACTCAGATCACAACTGGGAGGTTTGTGTGGATTTCAAAGTGATTTCGTTCCTACTTGGAATGCAAGGCGATTATATGAAGTACTCTTTTTTTTTTTTTTTTTTTTTTTTTATGTTTGTGGGACAACTGGAGCGATGCAGAACATTTCGTGAGGAAAGACTGGCCTCTCAGCGAGTCTCACACCAGGCTCATCCATCATTCTGAGAGCTCCACTGATCTCCAGAGAGAAGATATTGCTACCGCCACTGCACATAAAACTTGGTAATCCATGAATGCCATTGACAAGGACTGCGATAAGTTTCTGCATATCCGATCAATGATTCCCAAGTTGAGCATGGCAAAGGTGATGGCTGGCATATTCACTGGGCTGCAAGATCAAAGAATGTTTGCAAGTCGTGAACTCCAGGGTAAATGACCGATGATAAAGAGTGCGCTTGGAATGCTTTCCGGGGGGTTATGGAAGGTTTTCTTAGCAGCCAGAGGAGACCACACATCGCACAGCTCATCGATGACCTGATCGGTGCATTCCATCGGCTTGGATGCTGGATGTCAATCAAATTTGCACTGTCTGTGATCCCCCCTTGATTTCTTCAAAAGCAGCTTGGATGCAGTTAGTGAAGAGCATGGTGAACGGTTCCACCAGGACATTCTGCTGATGGAAACCAAATATCAGGGCAGGGCAGGTGGAATGAGGCGACGATGGCCGATTACATTTGGGTATTGTTGCGCGATTGTCATCACAGCTACAGAAGAAAGTCAAGATCAAATGTGCATTTCTAGATGGTATGTGCCCAGCATTCTTTGTGACATTACTGTTTGTTCATTTTCTAGTTATACTAAAAATATACACCTGGAATTATATAAATTCTTTGATATTCTCTACATTCTCGAAATGGCAACAAGTTGCAGTTCCTGTCCTTGTATGATACATAATTGATGCATAATTCCTGTAATGCTAGATTTACACAAAAACAAATAGCATACTCGGAATCTACTGTACGCATTAACATTTATCAGAAATAGCGTAAAAGTCACCATAAACAAAAAACTGGTTTAAGTTTGTTACACAGTGTAATGTAGCGTCTATCATTCACATTAAAATATGTTGAATGGATGCACAAAAATAGTTACAATGTTGTATCAGCACATAATTTCGAACTATTCCCTAAACAGTTCTATCTATCTATCTATTGCCAGATGTCTCAATCCCGTAAGGGGTAGCCACAAACAAATCTCCTCCATGTCGCCTTGTCCTCCGCCATTTCACTGCCCTGCTCCCAGCTCACACCCCCCTCTCTCAAATACTCCTCCACTCCATCCCTCCATCTCATCCTTGGCCTCCCCCTCCCTCTCCCCTCTCCACCTCACTCACATACTCTCTCCTCGTCAGTCTCTCGCTTTCCATCCTCTTCACATGGCCAAACCCCTTCAGTGCGTTTCTCCTAACTCTTACTATCACATCCACATCCACACCACAATGGTCCTTCACTTCCTCATTTGTCAGTCTGTTTCTCCATGTGACTCCACACGCTCCTCTCATATAACTCATTTCCACTGCTCTCACTCTTGTCTTGTGTCCATCCAACAAGGTCCACGCTTCACTTCCATTAGTTAGAGTTGGTGTCACAATGCTGTCATGCAGTAACTTTGTCACTTCCATGGTCACTTCCCTGTTTCTTATAACTGCTTTCAAGGAACCCCCAACGTTTCTTCCTTGCCGTACCCTTTCAAGCACTTCACTCTCTAAACTTCCATCCTGACTCATCACACTACCCAAGTACTTAAACGCATTCACATTATCCATTTCCTCTTCATCCAGCCTCACTGTACATTCACTGACTTCATTTCTCTCGAAGATCATAACTGTACTCTTCCCTATATTTACCTTTAGATTCCGTTTCTTACACACTCTCCTAAACTTATCCACCAAACCTTGCAGCTCCCTTTCGTCTTCACTTAACAATACAGTATCATCTACAAACAACAGCGAGTTTCCAAACACTGCCCTTTCTCATTAAGGCCGTTCAAAGATCCATTGCCCTCTCTCAATGGGGCACTCCAACATACATTGCCCTACCTTGTATCTCTTTTACAACACCATCCATACACAATTTGAACAACCATGGAGACATGACACATCTCCTATTTCAGTCCAACCTTCAAATGGAAAAATTCACTCAGCTCAATATCCACACGCACTGCAGCCTTAGCATCCTCATACATACTTTTCACGTCAGTCAGCAACTTCCCATTTACTCCACACATTTTTAATACTTTCCACAATCCTTGTCTATCGATCCTGTGATACGTTTTCTCCAAATCTATGAAGGCCGCATACAACTTCTTTCCCTTCTCTAGAAACTTATCCACTAAACACCTAAGATTGAATATTTAATCTACACAACCTCTTCCCTTTCGAAAACCTCCCTGTTCTTCTCAAACTAATTCCTCTGTTATTTCCGTCTGTCAATAAGTATCCTACCACAAAATTCAAAAGTGATTATTATAACTTTCACCCCGTAGCCCAACTTTTTTTTTTTTTTTTTTCAAGGAAGAAGGAACTAAAGGCCAAAAGCCTGTAAATTGTTCCATCCAAAGAGAAAAAAAAGATAACAGAGCCAATTTCAAGAACTGATTGTTCCGAGATGCTAGGACACATTGCGTTTGAAAGGCTGGAGATCATAGACAGTATGAAATAAAGACAAAGGGAGACAATTGCAAAGTTGACCTGTTGGATGTATGAAGGACTGGGAGTAACGGTTAACTCTTGCATTCCAGAGTTGGATAGAAAAGTGAAGAGTTTGTTGCTACAAGGGCGCTATGCACCCGCCAAAGTAGAGAAGGGATGTAAGCAGACAGTTCAGAGGAGCAGTGACCATCGAAGCACCGATAGAAAAGAGACAAAAATGCAACAGTACGGCGAAGATACAGAGGTTAAAGGGAGCTAGTAGAGGAGGAGAGTTGATGAGACAAGAAGCTTTTGACTCCACCCTGTTGAGAAAGGCTGAATGTGGTGAGCCTCCCCACATATGAGAGTTGTACACTAAACAGGGGTGATTAAAACCTGTGACGTGGCGTATAAAAAATTAATGTCACATTACCGACTGGGAGTTGCCTTGTCGGTACACGTCCCGGAAAGACCAATAACTAATCTTGTACTGGCCCACACATTATAAACATCTTGAGGCTAAAAAAAAATGTAAGTGTTGTTCACATGAGGCTGCTTTATTTTAAAGGAGGCGCATTTTCATGATGTGTAATTTCGAGGTAGGCTACCACACCATCGCGAAATAAGGACACCACTTTCACATTATTAGGTTTCATTGTTTTGGCGAGATTTGCAAAATAACAGCGATCTCCATGATCTCGTCAGAAGAATAATTTTCTTTGTTGCATAATCGACATCAGGTTATATGACGTATTACTGGATAAAATATCTTACACTGAGAATGACACTGTTATAACTAAGACAGCAGTTTACTGCTAAGAAAGAAAGATGAAACTTACGCTTCTATTAGGCTAAGAGTTCCAGATCACTTCTACAGAAATGCTGCATTACGTGCCTCGTGACATTTTCACAGAATATGAATTTCTGCATTATCGTTCCTTTATCGACATTTTCCTGGGTTTATGGTCTGGTATTTCATGTTTCTCTAGAAAAGTAATATGACAGTGAAATGCGTTACTATATCAGTTATACGTTTTTGTGCAGTAAGCCATAGATAATGAATCCTCTGAATATTTTACGTGAAATTTTAGCATTTCACTGTTGGCGCCATAGTGATCATGCAGTACAAGAAGTATTTTTACAGTAGCTAGGTTACTTGTTACTGTCCGAGTGGCATTCTAATGCAAATACTCCCTCTAGCATCTCAATCCCCATATTTCATAGATTATGCCTGTTCTTCACGATATACTGTAATTTTTGTCCGATAACTGTGGAGATAATATCACCGAATTCGGAGCTTGTAGTCTCCGTCGTGGACTGTGATCGCAAAGCTTGAAGCTCAGGAGCTGAGTTTGTCTGCCCAGATTACTATTCACCGCAATAATTTCTCCTCTCTAGCCTACCACATATCTGCGAATGAGTGGATGTGCCAGTGCCAGAGTAAACGCTGGCTTGTCCACGTCTCTGCAACATATGCGTGGGTGAAGGGGATGTGTCACGGCCAGTGCGAACGCTAGGCTGGCGATGTCTCTACCACATATGCGTGGGTTAACATGTGTTAGTGCCAATGTGAACGCTAGCCAGGCCCTATCTCTACTACATATACTTTGATTAAGGGAATGTCTCACAGTCAGAGTGACAACTAGCCTGGTCACATCTCTACCACTTAGATAGGCTATGGGTGAAAGGACGTTTCAGTGCTAATTCACATGCTACTCTGGCCATGTCTCTGCCATATATTCATAGAGGAGGGAAAGTGATAGTGCCTGATTACTCCTTTACCTGGTCACATCTGTCACACATAGGTTTGTGAGTTACCATAGTAGTGCACATACGAACTTCAGAAGACTTAAACTCAAAGGGACGGAAGACATACTCGTGAGCTGGTTCAGTTTGTCCCATGTCGTACTTTTGGTGGCAATAGGCCCAGTAGGTTGCCCAAGAGTGTGCGTTTACATGCATGCACACATACGTGCGCAAATACATGCACAAACAAGCACACATATGCACACATGCGGGAGCACACACACACACACACACACACACACACACACACACACACACACACACACACACACACACACACACACACACACACACACACACGAGGCCACGTCAGCACCACTCCGTACCTGGCTAAACCTTGTCAGTGGCAATACCTAAAGTAGTATCTTCATATGAGTCAAGCTCTGTATCAGGTTAGACTAAATGGTGTCCTAATATAAAAAGATGACGATTTAAGTAAGACTGTTGTTCAAATAGTAAAGAAAACAAAGTAGCGCAAGAATTCGCAAAATCAACTGAACAGTTGTTTTGTCTGCGACTCTGCACCAGCCGCCAGGGAATATAACTAGTATCTGTGCTCTTAGTACCGCATGATGGCCACCAACTTTAGTAAAGCAAATTTGGAAAAGAAAAACAATAAAGGTAGAAAGCAGGATGATGATTTCTACCAAGAACTGGATGACATGGAGACTTACAATAAACTGGTGGAACGAGTAAACAGATTAGAGATGGCTTTTCAGAATGAAATGGATAAAATTAAGAAACAGTTGCACTTGGAGGAGGAAGAAATAGAAAAATTAGGAAAGGAAGTCAACTAGAAAGATACAACAATAGATGAGCTGACAGTAGAGGTGGGCTCACTTAGGAGGAAAATTAGTGAAATGGCAAGTACAGTAGTCCACCACAAGAGTATTATGGAAGAGTTAAAAAATGATAGAGACAATTAGGCAAGTATGGAATCTGATAGATAAGAGCAGTGATACTGAGGAGATGATAATACAGGTGAATGAAGTGGTGCAAAGCTACAAAATTAATGTGGAAACCACTTCTGCTGAAATGGTGAAAGTAAAGATAGTCTTAAAAACAAGGGTGGAAGAGGAGTAGACTGTAGCACCAGTCGAGCAGGGAAGTGCTCCCGAGGTGGATGGAAAGCTGATGACAGAGAGTGCTGGAGCTCCCGTTTCATCAGCCCTCAGGACTAGTTCCTGACCATTTCCCTTTCCTGAACTTTTTCAGTGTCTCAGTTACACAGAGATTAGGCCAGCATGCTCTCCAACACAATTTTCTCTAACTATCTACACCAAACTACATGCACAGTACACACTACACTTCCTTTTCCAAAATCCCCCCAAAATGGCGTCTCATCACCCAGCCTTGGAGTCCCCAGGGGGGGGGACCATAAATGCCCCCACCTTCCGTCCCTCTCCCGGTGACGACTCGAGGTGCCTGGAACCACTGTCTGACTCTCTTCTTCATTTCTGCAACATTTGCGGCCTTTCCTCTAACTTTCGCTCTGGTGAGCACCACCTCTCCTCCTCTAAACCTCACCTTCTTTTTCTAACTGAGACTCAGCTGTCTGAGGCAAAATGACAGCAAACCGTTTTCTGTATACTCCTACTCATTTCAAAGCCAAAGGTGGCTGTTGTGTATATATATGCATCGACTTATCTTGCTCTCGTGTTCCTGAACTCGATTCTTCTGAATTCTCTACACTCTGGCTTCGACTTTCCTGTCATTCTCTGATTAAATATATCTGTGCTGTTTACTTATCCCCTAATTCTACTGACTATCAAAAATTCTTTCACTATCTTATTTCTACGATGGAACACATTCTATCCATTTCTCCTTTCCCTGAAATCTCCATTCTAGGAGATTTCAATGTTCACCACCACCTTTGGCTCCCCTCTCCTTTCACTGATCCACCTGGTGAACAAGCCTACATCTTTTCTACCCTGAATGATCTAGAGCAGCTTGTACAGCACCCTACCCGTATCCCAGACCGCCTTGGAGAGAGCTCCAACATACTTGATCTCTTCCTTACAACTAATCCTTCTGCTTACACTGTTAATCTTTTCTCTCCATTGGGCTCCTCCAGTCACAACCTTATAACCTTAACCTGTCCTATCACTCTGGTACGGCCTGTGGACCCTCCAGGGAAACGTTGTCTGTGGCATTTTGGAGCCGCAGATTGGGAAGCCCTCAGGCAGTACTTCTTTGATTTTCCCTGGAATGATTATTCCTTCCATGGCCGGGAGCCATCTGAGTGTGCTTTGCACATTATAAGGTTATTGTCTCGGTCATGGAAGCATGCATTCCTTTCTCTTATCCTTTGACTAACGCAAGAAAGCCTTGGTTTAATCATGCTTGTTCTAATGTTGTCTACATCAAGGAGAGGGCCTACAAAAGGTACTGGAGCCAACCCACCCTTGAATCACATCATCTTTATGTTTCTGTCTGGAATCGTGCTAACTCTGTTCTTCGCTCTGCTAAAAATATTTTCATCCATACTTAATGCTCTAAACTCTCCAACTCGAATTCTTCCCACTCCTTGTGGCACCTTGCCAAAAACCTTTTTAACAACTTTACCTCATCATCCTTGCCTCCTGTTTTCTACTCTGATGGTTCTGTAGCTATTTCTTCTACTGATAAAACAGATCTCTTTGCACAGACTTTCTCCTCCAATTCCACCTTAGATGATTCCGGTGCTGTTCCTCCATCATTTCACGTCTCTGACTTCCTCATGGCTGACATTAAAATTTCTTCAGCTGATATATTTTTTGCCATCACTGGCCTCAATACTAACAAGGCATATGGGCTTGATGGAGTCCCTCCTGTTGTTCTCAAGAACTGTGCTTCTGTGCTTACACCCTGCCTACGCAAACTCTTTCGCCTTTGTCTGTCAACTTGTACTTTTTCTTCTTGCTGGAAGTTTGCTCTCATTCAGCAAGTCCCATAGAAGGGTGACCACTTCCAACCCTCCAACTATCGTCCAATTGCTTTAACGTCCTGTATTTCAAAAGTTTTCGAGTCAATTCTGAATAGAAAAATTTTAAGGCATCTTTCCTATCACAACCTTCTTTCTGATCATCAGTACGGGTTCCGTCAGGGACGCTCCACTGGCAATCTTCTCACCTACCTTTCAGACTCCTGGTCATCCTCCTTTCGGGACTTTGGCGAAAGCTTTGCCAATGCTCTTGGCATCTGAAAGGCTTTCGATGGAGTCTGGCATAAATCTTTAATTTCCAAACTGCCCTCTTACGGTTTCTATCCTTCTATCTGTGCCTTCACTGCTAGCTTCCTTTCTGGTCGTTTTATAGCCGTTGTACATTGTAGACGGCCATCGTTCTTCTCCAAGATCTATCAACAGTGGTGTTCCTCAGGGCTCAGTCCTATCACCAACTCTCTTCCTTTTATTCATTAATGACCTTCTAAGCTGTACATCTAACCCTATCCACTCATATGCTGATGACTCCACCCTTCATCTTTCCATTCGGTTCCTGCAATGCCCATCTCACCAGTTACTTCAAGAAACAAGGGATGAGGCTATGGCCCACCTAATGTCTGACTTGGCTCGTATCTCTGACTGAGGTAAAAATAATCTTGTTTTTCATGCTTCTAAGACTCAGTTCTTACACCTATCAACCCGTCAAAATCTTCCACAGGTATACCCACTAATGTTTAATTATATTCAGCTTAATCCTGCATCATCCTTGAACATGCTTGGGGTTTCATTTACTCGGGACTTATCTTGTAAAGATAATATTACACCTCTTGTAAAATCTGCTTCCAAGAGATTGGGTGTGCTATGCCGACTCCATTCTTTCTGTACCCCTTCACAATTGTTGAATCTATGCACGGGTTTTATCCGCCCCTGTGTGGAGTACAACTCTCATGTGTGGGGAGGCTCCCCACATACAGCTCATCTCAGTAGGGTGGAGTCAAAGGCTTTTTGTCTCATTGACTCTCCTCCTCTTACTGACTCCCTTCAACCTCTGTCTCTTCACCGCCCTGTTGCATATTTATCTCTTTTCTATCGCTACTTTAATCGTCACTTCTCTGAATTGTCTGCATGCATTCCTCCACCTCTACGACAGGCGCGTAGCACCCTTCTAACAGCAAACTCTCATCCCTTTTCTGTCCAGCTCTCTAATGCAAGAGTCAACCGTTACTCCCAGTCCTTCATTTATGCAACGGGTCGACTCAGGAACTGTCTCCCTCTGTCAGTATTTCTTGCTGCCTATGATTTCCAGTCTTTCAATCGCAGTGTGTCCAGGCATCTCGAAATGAATGGATCTTGAATTTGGCTCTCCCTTGTATTTTGTTTTTCTCTTGGAGGTAACTGTTATTGCAGGCTCATTGCCTTTGGTTCCTACTTCCTCGCATAAAAAAAATAAAAAGGAAGTGAAAAGGATAATCCAAAACAATCCTAAATTGGTCAGAGATTCGGCAGATATCAAGAAATATTTAGTAATCACTGATACAGAGGAGGAAGAAATAAGAAACAAGATCTCGAGAGACAAAAAGGAGAGGGCAAATATAATGAGCATATTGAAGGTAGTATCAGAGGAAATCTGCAATAAAGACGTAGAGGAGCACAAAAGGTTAGGGAAATATGAGAGAAATACGTCAAGGCCCTTAAAGGAAATCTTCCAGAGTGAAAACACTGTGAAGGAGATACTAAAAAATGCAAAGAAGCTCATGGAAAAAGAGGAATTCAAAAATGTAGGGATAAAAAGATGCCTAACTCAAGAGGAACTGGAATTACTAAAAGAGAAGAGAGAGGAAGCAAAAACAAAGAACGAGGGAAGATCAGAGGAGGAGAAGAATACATATTTTTTTACAAAGTAATCAGATTGCAGGTTCGAAAGTGGTACACAAACAGGAGGAAGTGGAAAGAAGGAAGGTAGTAGAACCAAGTCATGACATGTATGTAAATAAGATGATTAAGTTCATGTACTCAAATGTGGATGGAATGGTAACTAAATTATTAGAGATGAATGATTATATCAGAAAAAAGTAATCACATATAATATGCCTAACTGAAACAAAATTGACACCAAGGATATCAAATGACATCCTAAACTTAGAGGAATACAATATATGGAGAAGAGATAGGAACTTAAAAAAAGGAGGAGGGATTATAATATTAACAAAGAAAAATCTAAAAGTAAAAAAAATAGAACTAGATATACCCTCACGAGTAGAACTGATTGCAATAGAGATCAATACAACTGAAGATAAGTAATTGTAGCCAATTTGAACATGCCCCAGATCAAACACATGGGAAAGAGGCGAATATGAGAATCTGGCAGAGAGTACAATTCAGAGTTTAAGAGAATTACTACGAAGAATGGAAGACATATCGGAAAGAATTTTACTAACTTGAGATTGTAATACAAATATAAATTGGAATACTCTAGATATAATTAGCCAAGAAAGCTGTTGGGACCAAAAGCTCCTGGATCTCGTGCAGGAGTTTCTCCTAACGCAACATATAAGGGGAAGCACCAGAAAAAGAGGGCTCGATGTACCCTCAGTGCTAGATCTTATATTTACTAGGCAAGAAAACGATATTAACAGTTTATTGTATCATCCTCCATATGGCAAAAGCGACCATGCAGTACTAAATTGCAACTTCAGGATTGCATATGATATGGTAACAGCAATGAAAGTTACCAAAAAAAACTAAATTATAAAAATGGAAACTATCATGACCTAAAGAAGTACTTCTTAGAAACTGATTGGGAAAAGGAGCCTAGAGGACCAGATTTAAATGCTATATATAAAAAATTCTGTGAACTTTATGAAATTGGAGTCCAGAAGTACATTCCACAGCACAAAGAAGCAGAAATGAAAATAAAGAAATGGTTCAATACAGAATGCAAAAAATCAACAGAAAAAAGAGATTTGTTGTGGAATAGATACAGAAGACACAATAGTGAAAGGGCATATAACAACTATAAACAAGCAAGAAACGATTATACAAGAATAAGGCGGGAAGCCCAAAAAAAGTTTGAGGAGGATATCAGAAATAAAAGTAGTGATCAACCGAAGTTATTTTACAGGTACATCATAAGCAAAACCAAAGTAAAAGATTAAGTACAATCCACTACGGATGAGATCACCTATGCACAATATAAGGATATTTGTGAAGCACAAAATAAGAATTTTCAATCAGTTTTTACAGAAGAAAATAATTTTGAGAGGGATGATGTGGAACATGCATGCCCACACATACTACCAGATATACAAACATCAGAAAAAGAAATACAGGAGGAGTTAAGTAAATTAGACAAAGGAAAAGCAAATGGTCCTGATGAAATTTCATTATGGGTGCTACATGAATGTCCAAAGGAATTAAGTAAAATATTTTCTTTAATTTTCAAGAAATCCTTGAGACAAGGTAAACTACCTGATATTTCGAAGATAGCAAACATTGTTCTCTTATTCAAGAAAGGGAACAGACAAAATCCACTCAGCTACCGACCAGTATCACTAACCAGTGTCGAATGCAATGTATTAGAAAAGCTGATAAGAAAAGCTTGGGTAAATCATCTAGAAGAACACAACATGATAATAGAAGGACAGTTTGGTTTCAGAAACGGAAAATCCTGTGTTAATAATCTGTTGAGCTACTATTATAAAGTAACAGAAATATTAGAGAAAAGAAGGATAGGTGGACAGTATCTATTTAGATTTCAAGAAAGCATTTGACAGTACCGCACCAAAGACTTTTATGGAAGCTGTACCATCAAGGAGGAATTCAAGGCAAACTATATTGTTGGATGCAAGATTTTCTATAAAAAAAAAAAAGAGAGAGAGAAATGAGAACAGCAATAAGGGGAAATTACTCATCATGGAGGGAAGTGACTAGCGGAGTTCCACAGGGCCATGCTGCCACCAATCATGTCGTTAGTGTATATAAATGGTATAGATTACAACATTGGAAATGAAAGCTATCTAAATATGTTTGCTGATGATGCAAAAATACAAAGGACAATTACTAATGCAGACTCTTGTAAAGAGCTACAAGAAGAATTAAATAAACTTCATGAATGGAGCAATACATGGCAAATGGAATTCAATGTGGACAAGTGTCATGTAATCAAGTTTGGTAAAAGAGGAAAAAGACCTGATTGGGATTATAAGTTAGGAAATAAAACCCTACAGACATCAGAAAGAGAGAAAGACCTAGGTGTGATTTTTAATAACAGAATATCTCTGGCTGACCACATCAGTGTGAAGGTATGGAACATGTATTCGCTGCTTGCAAATATGAGAATAGCATTCACATACATAAACATACTAACATCATTCATCAGACCAACCCTTTAGTATGCATCAGAAGTCTGGAGTCCTCATCTCAAAAAACAAATAGATAAGATTGAAAAGTTCAAAGGGCCGCTACAAGATGGGTGCAAAGCTTAAGGGATCTAAGCTATGAAGAAAGACTAGAAAAGGAAAAGAGAAGACTTGATTATGCTATATAAATGCATATCAGGGAAGGAGAAAATAGACATAAATGATTACATAACCTATGGGGATGCATCAGCAAGAGGACACTGCAAAAAAATGCAAAAAAAAGAGAGGTGATAAAGACGTAAGGAAATTTAGTTTCCCAAATAGAGCAATTGATCAGTGGAATGCAGTACGGAATGAAACAGTGTGTGCCAAAACAATTCATAAATTTAAGGAGATGTACGATAAAAATGGTTTAAAACACGGGACAGTACGAGCTTGACTCATTCCTGTAAAGATACAATTAGGTAAGAACAATTAGATAAGAACACACACACTACACACACACACACACACACACACACACACACACACACACACACACACACACACACACACACACGGCGCACGGGTTCTGTGGAGGGAGGGGCGTAAGCCTCAGTATTTTCGGCAGACCATTAAATATTTATAATACATGAACATGACAGCATAATATAAATATTAAGTATTTTACGTAAATGCTTGCATAGAATTATTTCGATGACAGTAGGGATTTGGTGATAAACTGAGGAGGGTTTGACAACGGGTTATCGAGAGTTCATTCTTGTAAATCCGAAATGAATCATGCTACCGTTTTCCAGAGTGCTGCATGACCAATCCCCTTCCTCATCCACTCAACCCCCCTCCGAATCCCAGAATAGGCCTCCCCCCCCACACACACACACCACACACACACACACACACACACACACACACACACACACACACACACAATATTCACGCATATGTTTCTTTGGGGCAATATGATGTTCTTCACTGCTGCTCAGTTTTCGTTCTTCTCTGCATCTAAATTCCCAACCTGTGATTGGCAGAGGTTAGACTCATTTATTCCTTACACATGTATTAAGCCTTCACACCCTCAACTACGATGACGTCTATCTCTAATTATTTTGTATGCTCATTATCCGTACGATTTTACTTGCTAGACTTACTGTATTCTTGGATTGTTCGATAATAGCACTGAATGAACACCTGGCATCTTGAGGTCATTCGTATCTTATATATGATTGCCTGGTGGTAGTCAGATGAATATTATGACGTAATTATGATGAAGTTGAATATTGTTATTTTATGGAACGTTCATGCCAAAAGTATGATGTTGGATGTCGGTTAGGGCAACCACTGTCTTAGTCTGTGGTGGTGTTTGGGAATTGAGCCCATCACTTTTTCTCTGGATAGTTATTACTGTATTAAAAACCACAAGCAATGACACTTCTGGTCGTCATTAAAATAAGTGGTGCCATAACTTCTAATCTACCAATCGAATCGTAGCGTATGTTGTAACGACTTACTATAGAACGATAAATAACAGTACGAATATTTGTTTTCCAAAATATTCTGACTCAGTGATGATACAGTAAGTCGTTACCACATGTGCTGCGATTCGAATGGTAGACTGTAAGTTATGGGCATCACATACTTTACTGATGATCAGAAGTGTCGGGGCTTGTGGTTTTTAATACAGTAATAACTATACAGAGAACAGGTGATGGGCTCAATTCCCAAACACCACCACATACTAAGACAGTGGTTGTCTTAACCAACATCCAACTTCATACTTTTGGCATAAACATTCCATAAAATAACAGTGTTCCCTTTCATCATGATTACGTGATAATACTTAAAATAACAGTGTTCCCTTTCATCATGATTACGTGATAATACTTATCTGACTACCAACAGCCAATCATAGATAAGATACGAATGACCTCAAGATGACAGGGGTTCATCATTACTATTACCGAACTCGAGCACCCCAGTAATAAGTCTACCAAGTCAACTCGTACGAATAATGGGCAAATAAAATAATTAGACGTCATCGTACTTCAGGGTGTGAAGTCTTAATACATGTTTAAGGAAGAAATGGGTCTAACCTCTACAACCAGAGGTTGGGATTTTAGATGCAGAGAAGAACGAAAAATGAACAGCAGTGAAGAACATCATATTACCGCAAAGAAACATATGCGTGAATATTGTGGGGGGGGGGGAGGCCTGTGTCTGGGTGTCGGAGGGGGAGGTGGGGTGAGTGGATGTGGAAGGCGTTTGGTCAGAGCCGGATGCAGCACTCTAACAAACGGGGGCATGATTCGTTTCGAAATTACAAGAATGAACTCATGATAACTCACTGTCAAACCCTCCAAAATTTATAACCAAATCCCTCCTTTCATCGAAAGGATTCCATGAAAGCATTTACGTAAGATACTTATATTTTGCTGTAATAGTTCATATATTAAAAATATTTATTGGTCTGCCAAAAATACTGGGGCTCACGTCCCCCACGCCCCTCCCTAGACAGAATCCGTGCGTCGTGTGTGTGTGTGTGTGTGTGTGTGTGTGTGTGTGTGTGTGTGTGTGTGTGTGTGTGTGTGTGTGTGTGTGTGTGTGTGTGTGTGTGCATGTATTTTCGCATGTATGTGCGCATGTGTGCGTAAACGCACGCTCTCGGGCAACCTACTGGGCCTATTGCCACCAAAAGTATGACATGGGGCAAACTGAACCAGCTCACGAATAATTATGTCCTCCGTCCCGTTGAAATTAAGTCTTCTGAAATTCATATGTGCATTACTATGGTAACCCATAAACCTATATGTGACATACAGTAGATGTGACCAGATAAAGGAGTAATAAGACACTATCACGCTGTCTCATCTATGCATGTGTGGCAGAGATATGGCCAGATTGGCTTGTGAATTTGCACTGACATGTCCCGTCACCCATACGTAAGTGGTGGAGATGTGGCCAGCTAGTTGTCGCTCTGGCTGTAAGACATCCCCTAAACCAAAGCATATGTAGTAGAGATGTGGCCTGGCTAACGTTCGCACTGGGACTGACACATCTCAACCCACGCATATGTGGTAGAAACGTAGCCAGGATTGTGTTCGCACTGGCAGTGACGCATCCTCCTCACCCACGCATATGTTGTAGAGATGTGGAGAAGCTAGCGTTTACTTTGGCATTGACACATCCCTCATTCACAGCTATGTAAAGGAGAAATTATTGATGTGGACAGTAATCTGGGCAGACAAACTCAGCTCCTGAGCTTCAAGCTTTGCTATCACAGTCCACGACGGAGATTGCAGCTTCAAAATTTGGTGTTATCTCCACAGTTACCGGACATTAGAATTATGCTTATCACGAAGGACATGCATAATATATGAAATATGGGGATTGAGATGCTAGATAGAGTATTTGCATTAGAATTCCACTCGGACAGTGACACGAAACCTAGCTACAGTAAAAATACTTCTTGTACTGCATGATCGCTATGGCGTTAACAGTGAAATGCTAAAATTTCGTGCAAAATATTCAGAGGATGCATTATCTATGAATTACTGCACAAAAACGTGTCATTGATGTTGTTACACGTTTCACTGTCAAATAATTTTTCTTGAGAATCATGAAATACATAACCATAAACGTAGGAGAAGATCATTAAACGAAGGATAATGTACTGTAAAAATTCTTACTCTGTGAAAATGTCACGAGACACGTAATGCAATATTTCTCCAGAAGTGATTTAGAACTCTTATCCTAAGAGAAGTATAACTTTCTTATTTTTTCTCTTTATTTCAGTAAACTGCTGTTTTAGTTATAACAGTGTCATTCCGACGGTAATATATTTTATCCAGTAATACTTCATAAAACCTGATGTATTTTATGCAACAAAGAAAATGTTTCTATTGACGAGGTCACTGAGATCAAGGTTATTTTCCAAGCCTCGGAAAGACAATAAAACCATAATAATGTCAAAGAGGTGTCCTTATTTCGCTATGGTGTGGTAGCTTACCTCGAAATTACACATCACGAAGACATCCTGCCTATAAAATTAAGCAGCCTCATGTGAATGACACTTATTTAAAGTCTGAAGATGATTATAATGTGTGGGTCAGTACAAGATTAATTATTGATATTACCGCGACGTGTACGGACATAATAATTCCCAACATAAGAAATCCCTGACTTTGAATTTTTATACGTAAAGTCGCAGGTTAGGCTACGGTGTGAAAATTATATATAATCACCTTTGATTTGCGTGGGGACTAGGTGGAAATCATTTGCAAATACGTCATAATTGCATGTGTGCATCCAGCCATCATGTTTTAATGTGAATGACAGATGCTATATTGTGAAAGTGTTCAAAATTTGATTATCTGCTGAGGTCAAAGGATTTGCCGCATGCACTGTGTTGCGATTTTTTAATATTCAAAGCAGTATTATGAAGAGCATCTTCGCACACGGCAAAGCTACATTACTTCATCAGGAAGTGAAACTAAATTTCAATCGGGGTTCACCCATGCAAAGTATCTCAAAGTCCAGGTCGACTCACCTGAAGTTGTAATGGTTACAGTGTTACCACATGAAACGCGGAGGGGTTGGCTAGCGAGGTATTACTTATTTTATTTATGTAGGTGAAGGTCAGTAGGGATCCTCCAAAAGCTGGACAAAAGGAGATTATAGTTAAAGAAAGTCAGCAGTAACGGGTGAATACAGGATGGCCTTTACTCAGCTACAGTATATAGACATATTTGTGTCATAGCTGCCGTGACGATTAATGAACATGTATATACGTAGTTTAACAAAATTTGTTTATGTGGTCTGATTTCTGACCCCATAAATCTCTGTAAAAGGCCTAAGTATATATATATATATATATATATATATATATATATATATATATATATATATATATATATATATATATATATATATGTTTAGGGGTATATGACCAAGGAATATATGTAGCAAGTTGAAGCAAAATGGGAAAGAAATAGAGGAATGGCACGAAGCTGAAAAATGTTTGAAAGAAAGAAGAACTGAGCAAATGGTATAGTCTGCACAAGAATATGCAGACCGTAAAAACAAATGTGTGTATTATTTCCTCCTGGAACCGAGATCTAACATACCTGCTAACACAATGTGCACATGGAATATAGATTGTCTGTACATGCAATCTAAGTTACTGTTATGGTTTTCCTCCTCCCACAGTGTGTAAACTCCCCAACAAAATCAAATGTATACAGTATTATATAGAAATCTGCCTCTCAATCGCGGGTTAACCCATTTAATATAATGACATTGTTTATTTTTATTGCTAGAGGACGATTTCATGCAGTGTTAACCCTTCACTCAGATGACGTATTTTTTTACAGTATTCCTGCTACAGCTTAACGGTTTGACTCAACTCTGGAAGGATCTCCCGTACTGAAATGGGTAATGAAAGCGATATCTAACCTCAGTTTGAGTAAGTGTCTTCATCTCAGAATAAAATCTTCCAGTTTCAGAATGAATAGCCTATATGACAAAATACGTAATCGGAATGAGGGGATTAATAGTGAAGAGGATAATGGATAATGTAACTAAACTCTACAGTTCAAAAATTCTTTACAAATCTGTAGGGATGGCATGAATGGAATTTTAAAAAGAAAAAAAAAAGTAAAAACGAAATCGCGGTGAAAGGGTTACTGCTAACTATATGAATGAAAAAGACAATATAGTTGGTAATATTCTATATAAAAGATTCCGAACTGTACTAAAAATTACCGAATGTTTTTTTACCAACTGGTAACGTCTATCACTCTGAACAATCCCATTCGTTAATCCTTAAGGAGATATAAAACAACGTCGTATAAATTAACAAATAATTTTTACTCACCTTTGGACTGATTCAGTGATTTTGTAAAGGGGGACTGAACTGCGTTTTCGAGTATGAAGGGGCTCCATCAACAAAGAAGGAAAATATTATACGTGATGGGCTAGGTTAGGCTAGGAAGTAAACATACGGTTTATGCAGTAGAAGCACCTTACCTAAGCACTTCTTCTTCCTGATGGTTTGTTATATTTTTCTGATTATCTCTTGAGTGGTAAACGTTTCTTGTTAAATATGTTTCCCCGATGTGTTTAGATGTTCCGTTGTGACAACTCTTGTGATTCATCGGCGTAATGGCGGAAAGGACAGTCCTGACTTAACAGTTTAACTAAACCTGTGTTTAGATGTTCCATTGTGACAACTCTTGTGATTCATCAGCATAATGGCGGAAGCGACAGGCCTAACTTAACAGTTTAACTAAACCTAACCTAACCTAGCTTAACTGTACCTAATAATTTAACCTAACCTAACTGTTGGGAAATGGCAAAGGAAATCCACTTAGAGTACTCGTATGCTGAGTGAGTTACTTCCATTACGCCCGAAACAAGGAATCGTTGGTGCAGCTTAAGGGGGCCAATCGACAGGAAAATGGGAAAAATCGAAAAATTGTGAAATAATTCCTCCATCAACATACTGTATAGCGTAGCTCTTTAAACACGCTTAGTATTTCGGCGATAGTGGCCATATTTTTGTTGTCAGGGCTAGAAATCCCCCCACCCCCCAATAAATTCATCCCTCTCATGCACACTGATGTGGTATAATCCATATACCTAGCCTGCTTCCCCCAAAGAAAGAGAGGTAGCCGAAACAGGACGACACACTTCCAATTTACTCTACCAAATACACTCACGTTTATTCGCATTTTAGCCCCAAGGGGAGAAGGGACAGATCCTCGTCCGCAGCACACCGCACGAGGTTCAACTGCACAGTGCAGTCAGTGACATCCACAGCAGAGCGTGACAGCAGAGCTGGTTTACCCGTGCCACATCATAATGGACCCATCCCCTTACAGCACATGGCCTGATCGGCTGATCAGACCTAATGCGGGAGAATATCCTCTCTGGGCCGTATCATCATTTATTCACTCCCAGTTTTTCTCCACTCATTCCTGTCATGCGCAGCCACTATTCCTTCCGCAACAGACGTCCCTCTCCCATCTAACGCTCTTTTCACACTGTTCATCCATCCTATTCGTGGTCTTGCGATCACTCTTATTCCTCTCACATCCAATCCAGTTATCATTTTCACCAATCGCTCTTTTTCATTCTCTCCATATGCCCAAACCATCGCAACAATCTCTGCTCAACTCGATCAGCTATCTCCTGCATAACTCTAGTTCTCCTTCACACTTCATAACATCTCACTCGATCCACACGCGTCACTCCACACATACTCCTCAGACACTTGTCGCCATTACTTTCAAACTTTTCTTCTCTGCTACACCCTATTCCATGTTTCGGCCCCATTTAACGTAGTCGCTACCACTACACCCTCATACAGCCTTCTCTTCACATCCGTTCTAAGCGAACGACATCTAAACACTTTTTTCATCCCTCCCAGTACCTTCACATCTACATATATTCTTCCATCCACAACAACATGTGACCCTAAATAATTAAAACACTCTACTTCCTCAAGCAACTCACCATTCAAAACTATATTAATCTTCCTACCATCTACGATCCTCGTATACTTTACTTTTATTCTTATTCTCATTTACTCTCAATTTCCTCAACTCACATACCCCAACTCCTCTACCTACTGTCTCAATCTCTCCTCCGAAGCAGCCACCAGTGCAGTATCATCCGCAAACAGCACCTGATTCAGATTCCACTCTCGACCATCAGCATTCACCGGACTCAAACCTCCACCTAACACTTGCATTCACCGGACTCAAATCTCCACCTAACACTCGCATTCACCTCGTTTACAACACCATCCATATGAATATTAAACAAGCAAGGCAACATTAAACATCAATGCTGCAGCCCTACTCTCATAGGAAACTAATCACTCACAGTATTTCCCACTCTAACACACGTTCTATTATTTACATTAAAACTTTTCACTCCTTTTAACAACCTGCCATCAAGTCCATACAATCTCAAAGCATTCCACAAAGCCTCCCTAGCAATTCTATCATATGCTTTCTCTAAATTCCCGATCGCCCAAAACACATCCTTATCTTTTGCTAAATACTTTTCACACACCTGTCTCACAGCAAACACCTGATCCACACATTTCCTCTCTCTCCTAAAGCCAAAGTGCTCATCACCGATCACTCCCTCTGTACCTTCTCTAACTCTCTTAACTAACATTTTACCATACAACTTACCTACACCACTCAACAGACTTATACCCCTAAAGCTAGTACATCCATACTTGTTACCCTTACCTTTATACAAAGGAACCACAGAAGCACTTACGCAGTCAGTCAGCATCATACCGCTCACAAAACACACGTGCAGCAATCTTACTAACCACTCAACAATAGTTACCCCACCGTCTTTCAGGCATTCAACAGCACACTCATCCATACCTGCAGCTTTTGCTGCTTTCTTCTCCTTTACTACCTCATGCACTTCATCATGATCAAAGAATCATTGAACTTTCCCAACACATTTATTCCTTGCACCCTTCAACTGCCATAACCTCAGCCTCCCTTTCCTCCTCTACATTTATCAGTCTTTCAAAATACACCGCCCCTCTCTTCCTTACTGCATCCATCTCAGTTAACATTCTTCCATCCTCTGCCTTTACTCGCTCATCCGTCCCAGACTCTCCCTATCTAACCTTTTCCATCTTCTTCCAAAATATTTTCTTATTCTGTTGATAATTCTCAGTCAACCTACCCAACCCTAACCTGCTGCCACTTTAGCATCATGCAAAGCCCTTCTCTCCCTATTCTTCTTTTCCTCATATCTCTCATATGACACCTCATCCTTCATCTGCAGCCACACTTCATATGCACGTCTCTTCTCAGCCACAGCCATACTTACTTCCCCACACCACCATTTACTTCCCTTCCTTAAATCACCACCCACTCGTCTCACACCACACACCTTTTCTTAATGCCCCACCACATCACTCTTAAACAACTGCCAATTTCCTGATCTTTCACTGTGTTCCACTCATCTTTCAATTTCTCCTGATACTATATCATAATCTCACTTATATCCAACTCACTTACTTTCAAAACCTCCCTGCCACACATAACTCCCCTAGCTCTCACCTACCTCATACCTACTCTCAACTTTCCCTCCACCAGGTAGTGGTCAGATATACCTCTACTCTTCCCTCTCAAAACTCCCACATCCAACAATCTTCCTCTTTCATTCCTGGACACAACCACATTGTCCATCAATGCTTTATCAACAACCCTTCCACCCTCCTGTCTCTCCCATGTATACTTATAAATATCTTTCTTCTCAGACAAGGTATTTCCAATCACCATCTCTCACACAACACACATCCCTGTCATTCGTTTCCCATTTTCATTTCTTCCAGGCACACCATGCATACCAACTACACCTTCAACTGTTAAATTTCCCACCCTAGCACAATAATATTGACAACATAATGTATCACCCTCTCTTCGGCAATAGCGACCATGTAGTACTGAATTTCAACTTCAGGACTGCATATGATATGGTCAGCAGTATTGAAAGTTACAAATAGAGCCTAAAGTACTAAAAAAAAAAATACCATGACCTAATTAAGTACTTCATAGAAATATATTGGGAAAAAGTGTTTAGAGGACAAGATGTATATATTATATTATAGAAAATTTTGGGATTTATATGAAATAGGAGTCCAAAATTATATCCCTCGGCACAAAGAATCATAAGTAACCATAAAGTAGTGGTTTAACACAAAATGTAATTAATCGCGAGAAAAGAGACTTGCTTTGAAATAGATACAGAAGACACAAAAGTGAGAGGGCATATAACATCTGTAAACAGGCAAAAATATTATACAAGGATAAGGAGAGAAGCTCAAAGGCATTTTGAGGAAGACATTATAAGTAATAGTAGTGATTAACTGAAGCTGTTTTACAGCTACATCCAAAGTATAACCAAAGGTAAAGGTAAAATACAGTCTATCATGGATGACGGGATAACCTATATCCAAGAAAAAGATATTTGCTAAGTTCGTAACAAAAATTTCCAATCAGTTTTTAAAGAAGTAATTTTGAAAGAGATGATAAGGAACATGCATGCCCACGCATATTACCAGGTATATAAATATCTGAACAAGAGGTACAGGAAGAGTTTAAGTATTTAGACAAAGGAAAAGCAAATGGTCCTGAGGAAGTTTCAGGTTGGGTGCTACATGAATGTACAGAAGAGTTATGCAGACCAATATATTTCATACTCTAGGAATCCTTATGTCATGGAAAACTACCGGATATTTGGAAGAATGTAAACATAGTTCCCCTATTCATGAAAGGAAATACGCAGAATCCACTCAATTACTGACCAGTATCACTGACCAGTGTTCTAAGCAAGGTACTAGAAAAGCTAATAAGAAAAATTTGGGTAAATCAACTGGAAATATCCAAGATAATAACAGAAAGACAGTTCGATTTTAGAGAGGGAAAATCATGAGTTACAAGTTTATTTAGTTACCATGACAGAGTTGCAGAAACACTGCAGAAAAGGGAGGGATGAGTGGATAGTACCTATTTCGATTTTAACCCATTAGATCGCAGAGTTCCTGTGCGAGGGAGTGTGCTGGAAGGGTACTAAGCATACCGCCCTCCGCCTATCGGCTCATAGTCGCGAAGCTCAAAGGTCCTTACCTGGGGGTTCCCTTCTTTATTAAATTTTGAATATGCCCAGGTTCGTCGTTTATAGAGGACACTGGGCGCCAGTGGGTTAAAGAAACTGGCGGATTTGCCAGTGTTTAATCCATTAGTGCCCAGAGTTCCTGTGCGATGGAGTGTTCTGGAAGGGTACTAAGCGTACCAACCTCCGCCTATTGGCTCATAGTCGCGAAGCTCATAGGTCCCTACCCGGGGGTTCCCTTCTTTATTAAATGTTGAAAATGCCCAGGTCGGTCCTTTATAGAGGACACTGGGTGCCAGTGGGTTGAGAAAACATTTGACAGAGTACCACACCAAAGACTTTAATGGAAACTGTACCATCAAGGAGGTATCCAAAGCTATCTGTTCTGTTGGATGCAGGATTTTCTCAGAAAAAAGGAAATAGGAACAGTACTAAGGAGTAATTACTCATCATGGATGGAAGTGACTAGCGGAGTTCGACAGGGCTCAGTGGTGGCACCAGTTATTTTTATTAAGAATATATAAATGATATAGACAGGAACATTTGAAATGGAAGCTATCTAAATATGTTTGCTGATGATGCAAAAATCTATCTATCTATCTATAGCCCGATGTCCTAATCCCACAAAGGGTGGCCACAGACAAAACGCCTCCAAGTCGCTCTGCCACCCACCATTTGACTACCCTCCCCCAGCTCACCCCCCTCCCTCATATACCTCTCCACTGCATCCCTCCACCTCATCCCCAGTCTACCCCTCCCTCTCTTTCCCTCCACCTCACCTATATACACCCTCTTAGTCAGTCTTTCATACTCCATTTTCTCCACATGCAAAAATACAAAGGAGAATTACAAATACAGACTCTTGTAGAAAGCAACAAGAAGAATTAAATAAGCTTCATGAATGGAGTAATAGATGGCAAATGGAATTCAGTGTGGACAAATTCCACATAATTAAGTTTGGTAAAAGTGGAGAAAAGACTAGATTGGGATTATAAGCTAGGAAGGTCAACCCTACACATACCAGAAAAGGAGAAGGACCTAGGAGTGATTATGACTAACAGATTATTTCCGGCTGACCACGTAAATGAGAAGCTACGAAACATGCACCCACTGCCTGCTAATATGAGAATAACATTCACATATATATAAATGAAGATATGCTGAGAAAGGTAATTAGATCATTCACCATACCAGCCCTAGAATATGCATCAGTGGTCTGGAATCCTCATCTAAAAAAAAAACACATAGATCAGACTGAAAAGTACACAGGGCTCCTACATGCAACCAATATTAAAGGATCTAAGCTATGAAGAAAGACTGGAAAAACTGAACCTACCAACATTAAAAGAGAGAAGGAAAAGAGGAGACATAATTACGTTATATAATGGATCTCAGGGAAAGAGAAAATAGACATCAGTGAGTATATAACCTATGGGGAGGCATCAGCAAGAGGACACTGCAAAAAACTGCATAAAAAGAGAGGTGACAAAGACGTAAGAAAATTCAGTTTCCCAAATAGGGCAATTGATCAGTGGAATGCACTACAGAATGAAATAGTGTGCCAAAACTATTAATAAAATTAAGGATATATGTTATAAAAATGGTTTAAGACACGGAACAGTACGAGTTCGACTCACTCCTGTAAAGATAGCATTAGGTAAGAACAGTTAGGTAAGAATACATAGCCAGACGCCCATCTTGCCCAACAGCAGCTGGCATGGTCATGGTGTCATCAAGTTTTATGCTGTAGTACAGTACCAATAATATTATTGTGGCTTCTTTTTGAGAACAGTTTTAAAAGGAAATTAAATCTGTTGTTATAATCATATTTAATTGAACTGATACAGCTATGTATTTAAAGTCTGAAATGAAGTAAAACAACGCTTCTTTATTTAAGAGTTATATAGGTGGCCATTGGTCTGGTGCAATAATGTAGAGCCTTGTTCAATGATACTGGGTCTTCATGCGTTATGGTGTTGGGGTGAGAGTGGTGTGGTGTGCGGTGTGTTTTTGTTGGTGTTGCAGCAAATGGTGTGTGATGCGTGATTGTGGTTTGGTGTGTTGCAACAGAGCCTTGTTTAGTGGTACGGGGTGTTTAGGCGTTTTGATGTAGGGAGAAGAGTGGTGTGTGTGTGTGTGTGTGTGTGTGTGGTGTAGGGGCGGTGTGTATGTACTTGCTGCAGCAGGTGATGTGTGATGCGTAGTTGTGGTGTATTGTGGTGGTTATGATAAGGTAAAGACACCTTGGTTTAGTAAGGTACATTGGCTTGTCAGGGTTAAATCATTATTGTAATTATAAGGCTTTCTGAAACGACAGCCATGATTAAGTGATATTGGATAGGGGAATCTGGGGGACACTTAAGCCTGCCAGAAACCCCTGTTATATGGTTACCACCCAGCGTAGTAAATGGTTTCCTGGGTACAGGAAACCATTTGGGTTCTCACTCAGTGTAGAGCTCATAATTATGACATCACTCTACGCTGAGTTAGTGGATGATGAGCACCGCTATCCACCACATAATAGCACCCCTTTTTAATGTGGCAGCGTCCGGATTGACTCAATCGGATACGTTTGTGTGAAGCTACAGAATGTTGTGAATGTTTTGGGCGCATCTGATAGAGCAGGGATTCTGGGGGCTTCAATGATGAGTGAATGGAAGCGTGGCCCATTAGATTGGGCTAGTTTGGGCTGTCTGGACATTGCTACTCCTCACCCCGCGCTTGGGTGGGAGCGGAGGTCCGGATGATGATGTAATTATAAGATTGCGATAGAAATTTCTTGAGGATTGAGTAAGTAATTCTAGTTTGTTATGTTCAGAGTTTATAACTATTAGGTCAATTATATTAAAATTACTCTTAATACTACTGTATATTAGTGTATTTAAAAGTAGGGTACTGTGGCTAACTTTTTTGTTATTGTATTTGAAATTACATTGAAATTAACATTTTAATTAGTTCTATACTATATATTATTATATTTAATTGATTCATATGCTGTGATTGGCTATCAATGTATGAGGAGATTTTATATTAATTATTTATAATGATTTAAGAACAATCAGCGATTGTGTGTCTGTGTGTATATGTTGACATTACAGTGCCATCTAGGGTGTGTGTAAGATTCACTACCTAAATGATTTTGCATGCCACACTTCTGTACCGCCTGGCGATGCTGGTGGTGTTTATATAAATGACTGTTGTATTGTTAGTGGTAGTTGTTTTCGTATTTACTGTTTAATATGGTGTTTATAAATTGTATGATAGGGTGGTGTGTATGCTAGTGGTCAATGGGTGTATGATTCCTGTGATATACAGTGTGTGGTTACAGCTGATGTGTTAGAGAAATGAAGTTGGTGCTCCAAGGATAATGGAGTGAGCAAGAGGTGTGTGAAAGGCTTCCCAGGTCTCATTGTTATTTGTGAACAAAGTTAATAATTGTGAAAAAAATAGGCTTCAGAGAGGTACTTATATTGTAAGTGAGGATGGTAACATACGAGTATTGTGGCTGTGGGGGCAGCACACATGTGGTTGTGAGTGTCTGGTAGCGATGAGAATGCTGTGTGATGTCGGCAGCAGTCCTCATAACCTCTCAAGTCAGCACCTCGCTCACTAACCAGCCCACCAACAACCCATCATTCTCACTCCCTCTCACACAGTAATTTTAACACTTTTTCGCATTTTCCATGTTTTATATCGCTGATATCTAAAAATTTCTTTCACATATAAATCGATCTCCACTTTATTACGGAGTGGTTATCAGATTCTGTGACCCAACAATCATTTTTACTATGACTCAGACGAAAACACAGAGGTCCTGGGGCAAACGTCCTCTCACTCCACCACCCAGAACAGTACCCAGAAAACTGCTGCTGGTGCTGGTGCTGGTGCTGGTGCTGGTGCTGCTGGTGCTGGTGCTGGTGCTGGTGCTGCTGTTGCTGGTGCTGGTGCTGGTGCTGGTGCTGGTGCTGGTGCTGCTGCTGGTGCTGGTGCTGGTGCTGGTGCTGGTGCTGGTGCTGGTGCTGGTGCTGGTGCTGCTGCTGCTGTTGCTGCTGCTGTTGCTGCTGCTGCTGCTGCTGCTGCTGTTGCTGTTGCTGCTGCTGCTACTACTACTACTACTACTACTACTACTACTACTACTACTACTCACGTGAAGTCAGTCACGTTGTCAGCGAGTGAGTGGAAGATGAAGTAGATACATGTGCAGGCAATCACTGTGAACCATGGACTAGTCTCCCAGACTCGGTAGTAGCTCCTGCCAAATATCATTTCATAACTCTTTTTACCGGGATTGAAAAAGGGTCTCTGTACATAGATTTATTTGTAGACGAAACGAATGTCACTGTTGTTGTTGCTGCACTACAGCGGTCTGTCTGGGCAAGCAGAACCATCGACCACAGGCAGGCAGCCACTTCCATATGAGAGGCAGCGTCTCTCCAGTCGGAACAGCCCTTCCACATGGCAAAGAGCAGGAAAACTGGAGCCGACAAAGCCTCCCAAATGAAGGGCTGTGTATGAAATATATGTTTGCATATCAATTTCGCTTTTGTAAATGCTGCTGAGTTCCTTGCCTGGGAGTGCTGTGCACTGGGCCGTGATATAACCGAGCGTCTCCTCTGTCCAATTATACAAACACCCTTCGCCTCCCTCCCTACCCCCGAAAAGAGGGTGGTGGACTGCCGAAGAAAGCCGTGTTTTACTGATGTTTTTGCACCCTCCTTACGATTTTTCATCTCCATTGGTCTCCAGTAGTTTGGTTGTTAATTAAGACTAGAACCTGTATTCTCGTCGGTAAGGACGCCCCTTAACACCTCTTCCTAGCAATTTATTTTGCTTATTACACCTTGCCGTCCTCTTGTGCTAGTTAAATAATCTATTATCACCAAAGACAGCATAAACAATTTGCAAAACCATAACACCCAGCCATATCCAAAAATGAATAGGCATGGAAGAGGTGTTGGGGAGCTTCATTTACCGACGTGAATACGACCTTGTGCCTAAACCCTCCATCTCAGATAGCCTAACCTTTATATATTTATTCTCTACTAACTTTATATATAATATTCTCGCTACCTTCAGATGATTTTGTTATTTTTAGAGGGTGTTTCCAAAATGAGTATAACTTTCTCAAGGTAGGGAGGATAACGTGAGAGCAGACGTCATCGGACTGAAGTGGTAAATACATATATGACGTATTTTTCACTGTACTTATCACTCGTCTGCCCAAAACCAGAAGATTTTATTCAGCCTATAAAGGGGTTGTGCTGAAGTGATGGGAGTTAATGATGACTGTATCAAACCCCTCTAGACGAGAGAGAGAGAGAGAGAGAGAGAATAAACCCTCAAGTTCGAAAAAATCTGTCCCGCCCTGAATGATAAGGACTGGAGATAGCAAAGATAAAAGTAAACTGTTATCACTACTTTGATGTATCCACCGTATGACCTGGCAGCCGGGGAATGTGGAGTGGATGGAGAGGGGGGTGATGTGGGAGATTAGATTAGCTTATTTAATAAAAATCTGGCGACGCAACTGTCAAGGTCATACGGCAGCAGACAAGTTATAAAAAAAAAAAAAAAAAAAAAAAGCATACTCAGAATAAAGTTAATATTCTTTAGCAGAAAAAAAGTATATACTTGATATGATAAAATAGTTTATAAAATATCAGTTACCTACAAGAGTGGAAGGAGGCCCGCCTCTTGAAGAAAACTAAAAACATCAGTGAAATCGCCGTACGCTCCTCCAATCATCGAGGACAGACAACAGGCACCATCCGCCCCCTTATGCCCCAGACATTTATTTTTATTTTTTTTTATGCGAGAAAGAAGGAACCAAAGGCTGAGCCAGCATTAACGTTCCTTCCTAGAGAGAAACAAAAACAATACAAAAGAAAGCCGAATTCAAGATCTATTCATTTCGAGATGCCTGGACACACTGCGTTTGAAAGAGGGGAGATCATAGGAAGTAGGAAATACAGAGGGAGACAGTTCCAGAGTTGACCTGTTGCATAAATGAAGAACTGAGAGTAACGGTTAACTCGCATTAGAGAGTTGGACAGTAAAGGGATGAGAGTTTGTTGCTAGACGGGTGCGATGCGCCCGTTGTAGAGGTGGAGAGATGCAAGCAGACAGTTCAGAGGAGCAGTGACCATTGAGGTAGCGATAGAAAAAGAGATAAAAAGGCAACAGCGTGCAGAAGATACAAAGGTTGAAGGGAGCCAGTAAGAGGAGGAGAGTTGATGAGACGAAAAGCCTTTGACTCCACCCTATTGAGAAGAGCTCTGTGTGGGGAGCCTCCTCACACATGAGAATTGTACTCTAAACAGGGGCGAATAAAACCCCTGTATAAAGTCAACAAGTGTGCAGGAGTAAAGAAGGCACGGAGTCGGCTTAGCACACCCGATTTCTCGGAAGCAGATTTTACAAGAGATGCAATATGACCTTTCCAAGATAAGTCCCGTGTAAATGAAACCCCAAGCATGTTCAAGGGTGATGCAGGATTGAGCTGGATATTATTAAACATTAGTGGGTATTCCTGTGGAAGATTTTGATGGGTTGATAGGTGTAAAAACAGAGTTTTTGATGCATTAAAAACAACAAGATTACTTTTACCCCAGTCAGAGATATGAGCCAAGTCAGACATTAGGTGTGCCATCGCCTCATCCCTTGTTTGTTGAAGTAACTGCTGAGATGGACTTTGCAGAAACCGAATTGAAAGGTGAAGGGTGGAGTCATCAGCACAGAAGTAGATAGGATTAGATGTATAGCTTAGATCATTGATGAATAAGAGGAAGAGAGTTGGTGATAGGGCACGGGCCTGAGGAACACCACTGTTAATAGATCTAGGAGAAGAACAATGGCCGTCTACAGCAGCAGCTACAGAACGACCGGAAAGGAAGATATAGATGAAGGCACAGATAGAAGGATAGAAACCGTAAGAGGGCAGTTTGAAAATTCAAGATTTATGCCAGACTCGATCCAAAGCCTTTGAGATGTGAAGTGCAATGGCAAAGCTTTTGCCAAAGTCCCGAAGAAGGATGACCAGGAATCTGAAAGGTAGGTGAGACGATCGCCAGTGGAGCATCCCTGACGGAACCTATATTGACGATCAGAAAGAAGGTTGTGATAGGAAAGATGCTTTAAAAATTTTCTGTTAAGAATGGACTCAAACACTTTTGAAACACAGGATGTTAAAGCAATTGGACGATTGTTAGAGGGTTGGGAACGGTTACCCTTCTTTGGGTCTGGCTGAATGAGAGCAAACTTCCAGCAAGAAGGGAAGGTACACTTAGAAAGACAAAGGCGAAAAGGTTTACTTTGGCAAGGTGTAAGCACAGAAGCACAGTTCTTGAGGACAACAGGAACGATCCCATCAGGCAAAAAATACATCAGCTGAAGAAATTTTAATGTCAGCCATGAGGAAGTCAGAGGGGGAAAGTTAAGGAGGAACAGCACCGGAATCGTCTAAGGTGGAATTGGAGGAGAAAGTCTGAGCAAACAGATCTGCTTTATCAGTAGAAGAAATAGCTACAGAGCCATCAGAGTAGAAAAGAGCAGGGAAGGATGATGAGGTAAAAGTGTTAGAAAGGTTTTTGGCAAGGTCCCAGAAAGAGCGGGAAGAATTCGAGTTGGAGAGCTGACAGACTTAGCACGATTCCGGGCATAAACATAAAAAAGATGTGATTCAGTGGTGGGTTGGCTCCAATACCTTTTATAGGCCTTCTCCTTGTTGCGGACAGCATTAGAACAAGCGTGATTAACCCTTAGCGGCAGGGGGGTTCCCGGCAGCTGCACACTCCTTCCCACAGGCGATTTCCGAGATTTTGGAAAAAATACCCTTAATTCAAACTCTTATTTCTGACAAACTATAATAGCTAGAGAATTCAATGAAAGTTCATAAGACTCATCAACTCCTTTTCTTTCCAATGAAGGTATCCCGAGGTCTCTAGGTTGTTCCATCGATGAGTAAGGGTGAGTTGAAGACGAGTGGTTTTCACATTTTGGCACGCGGCTCCAAGCGTGCGCCACTGGCAAAGGCCTTGGCCCGGCCAGCTAGCGTTGGCAGCACTGACTGGAGTGGTGATTGTAACACTGCCCGTGCATCCTTGGAATGTGGAATATTCCACTCGTTTTTTCTACTCCTCCTTATTCACCGCCGTGCAAATGAGTCATCACCCGGTTCATGTGGCTCACCCAAGGGTTTACCGCCCACACCACCATGCCACTATGCCTTGTAGGTGTGTGGGAAAGGAAATATCTCGTCGTTTTTCTGTACTCACCTCTTCCATAAATAATCATATTTTTCCTTTACTAAGACACTTAGAACTGCACTTTACATCACGATTACGGGTAATTGCACTTTGACAAGTAAGTGTTGTTGCTCTTTCACTGATGATCGTAGAGTATGAGGTAATTATTTGTACTGTAAATCAGACTGCTTTGTACTAATCAGGGTTATAGTGAAAATCATATAAATGTTTTACACAACTAACATTATTTGTACTTCACATCACAGATACACTGATGCTCATATTTGGCAGAATATTGAGTGAAATAATTTAGGTATAGCGAAACAGGTAATGTTCATTGTGTCCCTCTCACAAGTGGTTGTCTTTCAGGTAACAGGTAGGCAAACTCAAGGTATATCCAATAATTTTCCAACCAATATCCAATAAACAGTATCAACTCCTGTATTGCACTTACTGTAAATCAATTATATGCACTTGTAGAACTTATAAAAGACTTATATCGTAGCACTTTCTATAATTCACTGATAATATCACACATTTCACTCATAAAAATACACAAACTTCTGCACTGCTGTACACTATTTACACTTTCCCACACACCTCCTCAGTACTCATACCACTTCTGAAGGGCCTGATTGTGGAGATTTTGCCCTTGAAGTGGTAGGCTGAGGTGTGGGAGAGTGCTGGAGGAAGATATGTCGGCAAGAAGGCGGCGAGAGTGTGGGGGAAACGGCTCTGCAGCATTTTTTTCCACATTTTTTTTTTTTTTAATGATGTGTCCGACTCTGGGCATAGGCTTCACAGCCTGCTATCAAGGCCCAGCAGTCCTCCTACATACCATACACCTCTACATGTCACCACTTCAGCACTAACACCCACCGTCCATATTGAATACATGCTAGGGCTGTCTCATACAGGACTGGTGTATTGGTATTAGTGGGGGTATTTTTACGACATGTCGGCGAGTCTTCTGGTAGATCAGTAAAGCCTGATTTAATGAAATTCAAATCCTTAAACTGTTCCCTGCCCCAGCCGGGATTCGAACTTGGGTCCGTTAGGACTGCAGGCCACCTCTCTACTGATTGAGCCACCGCCTCCCCTAGGTCCGCGTCACTTTCCCGATGTCCTGGGTCATCTTGCACCTCCTCATCTCCGAAATCATCACTCTCGTAGACTGTCCCTTCCTCCTGAAGAAGTCGGACAGCCCTCTCTGACGTCGGAGGGTGAGTAGGGGTTGGAAGGCGAGAGAGCTCGCTCTCTACGTCATAGCTTTTTTTCTCCTCAGAGGACGTACTCCAGCTGAGTGTACGAGAGGAGACACTATCGTCAAGGGCACGTCCTATGGCACAATCACTAAGCCCTCTATGTGGCACTAAGGGCTGAATTACGGCGGGGGTTAATGAGGCAATCGGCCCTTCATGCGGTGGGACGGAATTGGACAATGTCAAGGAAGATGACATGGCTCCCCTTGCTACCACTGCCGAGCACAAACTGAACCGTGCAGCTGCGGGGTACCTGGGGGTCCTACCTACCCTGTAGGTATCACAGAAAATGGTCCTGTGCTCAAACAGTGGCAGGAAGGTGAGTGCAGTATATCAAGTCAACCGCCGGCCCTCCGCACCCTAAGTCCTGTTGTGCATACACGTCAGCCGCCGGATAGGGGTTAAACTAAGGCTTTCTTGCATTAGTCAGAGGATAGGAGAAAGGAATGTATGCCTCCATGCCCGAGAGAATAACCTCAGTAATGCGCAAGGCACACTCAGATGGCTCCCGGCCATGGAAGGAATAATCATTCCAGGGAAAATCAAAGAAGTACTGCCTGAGGGCCTCCCAATCCGCAGCTCCAACTTGCCACAGACGACGTTTCTTTGGAGGGTCCACAGGCCGCACTGGAGTGCTAGGACAGGTTAAAGTAGCAAGGTAATGATCGGAGGAGCCCAACAGAGAGAAAAGATCAACAGTGTAAGCAGAAGGATTAGTTGTAAGGAAGAGGTCAAGTATGCTGGGGCTCTCTCCAAGGGAGTCAGGGATATGGGTAGGGTGTTGTACAAGCGGCTCTAGATCATTAAGGATAGAAAAGATGAAGGCTTGTTCACCAGGTGGATCAACGAAAGGAGAGGAGAGCCAAAGGTGGTGGTGAACATCAAAATCTCCTAGAATGGAGATTTCAGAGAAAGGAGAAATGGATAGAATGTGTTCCATCATAGAAGTAAGATACTCGAAGAATTTTTTATAGTACGTAGAATTAGGAGATAAGTAAACTGTGCAGATATAATTAGTCAGGGAATGACAGGAGAGCTGAAGCCGGAGAGTAGAAAATTCAGAAGAATCAAGTTCAGGAACACGCGAGCAAGAGAGGTCGTTGCGTACATACACGCAACATCCACCTTTGGTTTTGAAATGAGTATAGAGAAAGTAGGAGGATACAGAGATGGGTTTGCCATCAGTTGCCTAAGACAGTTGAGTCTCAGTAAGAAAGAAAAGGTGAGGTTTAGAGGAGGAGAGGTGGTGTTCAACAGACAGAATATTAGAGGAAAGGCAGCGAATGTTGCAGAAATGAAGAGGAAGTGAGTCAGACAGTGGATCCAGGCAACTCAAAGAGTCGTTACCGGAAGAGGGGTGGATGGTAGGGGCATTTATGGTCCCACCCCCTGGGGACTCCGAGGCATTGTTGTTTTGTGCCATTTTTGTTCATTTAATTTTGAAAAGGGAGTGTAGTGCGTACTGTGCATGTAGTTTAGTGATGATAGAGAAATTTGTATTGGAGAGTATGGTGGCCTACTCTCTGTGTTACTGAAACACTGAAAAAGTTCAGCAAAGGGGGATGGTCAGGAACTAGTCCCGAGGGCTGATGAAATGGGAGCTCCAGCTCTCCCTGTCATCAGCTTTCCATCCGTCTTGGGAGTACTGCCCTCCTCGACTGGTGCTACAGTCTACTCGACACTACTGGACACTCGATCAGCAAGTGATGGACAGTGAGGGGGGAACAAGGCAATCATCCTGATAAGGCTGAATCCCACCACACATCAGGAACTCATGTTTAAGCCGAGAGCGCTCAATGTGAAGCCTGGCAAGAGCCACCTCCAATCACTGAGGCATGGAGAGGAGAACCTTCAGCACAATAAGTCTCTGAAAAATTTATTTTCACTAATAATGAGCAATACTTCCCACTGTCTCTGCCAACATGCACGAATTGCGAACTTCAAGGAAGGTGACCACCACACCAATATGCATGGGAACCCAACAGAAGTCCACATGGTTGCAAAGATGGCCAAAAAGAGAAAGTCACTCTAAAATTGATAAAACCAGTGGATAGGATGCATTAAAAGACTCCAGTGCACACATAGCGCTATGGGAGTTACTAAAAATCACCAAAGCAGATTGCGGGAAAGTAAAAATGATTTGGAGAGCTTTTAAAATCGCAGTCAGTTCTGTTGAATATGCTGAGGCAATAGCAAGAAGGCTACCTTCCCTACTGAACGAAAGGAAGACAACACCAAAGCCTAAACCAGTATCAGTCTTAGATCAGTCAGTATAGACAGGGTCAGAGCCCTCATGAGTTAACGCATGTTCTAAAAAGGGAGAAATGGACACTAGGGTGGATCAAGAAAAATAAAATGTGAAACTTTAGAGTGGGGTATGCTATTATTTTGCGTAATGATGCCAATATTAAGTATGCAAAATCGTATGACAATTAGAAAATATTGACAGGTGCTCCAAGTCAAGAGTATCTTAATCAGAAATTAGTATTTGATGTATATCATATATATTTTTAGAAGCCTTATACACATTACTGGTAATGTTTACTGTGTGCCTTTTGGTGTATATATACCCTAAAAAGATAATTGATCTAAAATATAAAATACTTCAGGTGCCCCAACAACTTGTAAAAAGTGGTATATTATCATCAATGTACTTTTCTAAATGCACAAATTTCTAAAGTTGCCCGTAGTTTTAACATTTTCTCATTTGTTTAGAAATATAATTCCAACACTCAAATTTCACTGTAAAGATTATACAGAAATGATCGACTGGCAAAATACCAAACTAACAGAACCTCCCATGACAATGCACCTTTCAGATGCTGACATTACTGACAACATCAGGACAGGAAAATTCTATGAACATGAAAAATTCCCAAATCATACCCAAGCAGTTGAAAGAGTCATTAAACTTGTGACAGAGGCATCTTTGGCAGTTTGTGACCCTGAGAGAAGAGATGGCTGGATCAAGTCCCGACTGACTTCATGCAAATGCATGCCATATTTTGACTCAAAAAACAGTATATACCAAAGTAAATAGCCTTCATAAGGTAGGGTGGTTGGGTTGGGCTAGTGTGGAACTCCATAACAGCTACCTCCACGTGGTGAGTTCTGGGTTACTCTAATATCCCATTAACTGAAATTTACTAAGACAGCTAAATTGCAAATAAGAGCTAGAATTAGAGCAGCAACAAACTTTAATGTCTTATGATTACTTGAAATTAGAGTAAGCAAAAGGCTGTTGTATATCATATACCATATTAGAGAAAAAACTAAATAAAGTTATTTGTTTGTGAAATTTCCCCTCATAACTATTTTGGGGCCCGTAAAAAATGACAAACACATTGAAATATCATAGGCATTGTTTATGAACCAATGTGCAAACAAGTATTCTACCCACATGCAGTTAACAAAACCATTTGGAACGTATGGGTAAAAATATGAAGAACATGCAACATTTTGGTATGAAATGAAAATACTAATGCTTTGGGGAACCTGAAAATATTGAACAATATTTTTGAAATTTCGTAGGAGTGCTTTTAGGCCAATTCCCAAAGAAATAACACTCCCCATGTTCACTTTCTGAAAAAAAGTTAAAATCCCCTTAAAAACTATCCACCCTAATGGACACCTGAGAGGGAAGCAAGCCCTTTTTTACCAACAACAGACCTACAAAATGTCATACAAGGGAGCAGCCAAAAATACAGCTCGGGATCGGATATAGACAAACTGCCAGTTTTGGAACAGAAAGTCTTAACATTACAGACTGGACTAGAACGAGTGTCATAAGCAGAAGATTGGGAATCCTGGAAGACGACTGCACGAGAAACTGAGTTCGGGAGGTGGTGAAGACGATACCATTACCCCATCATCAATGACTAGTGACATAAATCCAAAGGGGAGGCATTTGCAGCCACCAACAAACTCAAAATCAGGGATGGGCTGAATGTCCCAGTTGCCAGTTGTACAATAGCATGATGCTAAACTAACATCTGAAGACGGACATCTGTTGCAAAGGAACAGATCTCACACCCATATTCAAGTTTTGGAAGGTTAAGAGACCTATGCAAGGGAGGAGGGTCTGACGGTCAGCAACCCAAGAGGTATGACCCAAAACCCTTAGGAGACTCAAAGCTTTAATACAAGCTGCCTTTACAAAATGAATATGAGGAACCCAGGTTAGTCGTCTATCAAATTGAAGACTCTGAAACCGAGTCTCTTCCACACAAGATATTCTTCGACCATAGAGATACAAGTCAGGGTCTGGCTGAACCCCCCTGAAGATGACAAGAATGCATAGCCACTGTCTTTGTTAAAGAAAAACGGAAGCCACGACACTCAGCCCTCTCAGAAATTCTGTTAAGAGCCAGTTACAACGTCCTCTCTATCAAAGACATCCTAGATGCAGTGAAGAAAACTAGGGGATCATCTACTTAAAGTGAGCCTTGTACACCATCAAGAAGTACAATGATCACACTGATGATGGCCACAGCACAGACAATGACACTAAGGATACTCCCTTGTGGTACCCCATCTTCTCATACACGGGCATTAGAAAGCACTCCTCCCACTAGGACCCTCAAAAAACAGTTTGATAAAAAACTGCTGAATAAAAATAGACATGTGCCCATGAAAACCAAACTCACGAAATTCCATATGTCTTCTCCAAATCAAAGAAGATTGTGACCTGGTGCAGGTTAGTGGAGAAAGCCTCACAGACAGAAGTTCCAAGGACAGTACGGCATCAGCGGTAGATCTCATTATACGAAAACCATACGGGACAGGAGATAAGAAGTCACCTCTTCCCAGAAACCACATTACCCTAACACTGACCTTCTTTTCCAGAACCTTACACATACTAGTAGCCAGAGAAACTGGCCGATAATTCGTCGTCTGTGGGTGGTCCTTACTTGGGGATGGGGATAACTACAGCAACACACCCAAGCCAGAGGCTCACCAGTACACAAGATCTTAGTTAAAACTGATACCCAAAACGAAAGGGACTCATCAGACAGGTGACGTGAAAAGGCATATGGAATATCATCACTGCCAGGAGCTGCCTTGAGTTCAGAAATAAAAGAGGGGACATTATAAGACTCTCCCCCAGAAGAGGCAAAACTGACACCATGATACATGATACTCTAGGCATCGACGGTGGCAAACCAAAGGCGAATCTATATCAGTCTGTGACACACTGGCAAAATGATCAACACTCTGCAACAGTGCAAGGATCAGCCACAGTTCCACCTGCTGCAGATACAACGGGAGGGGAGGGAACATTAAATTTTTCTGAAATTTTCATTACCCAGTTCCACACCCAAGTGAAGGAAGCCTTTGAATAGATGGAGGAAACATAACCCTTACAGGATGAATGCCTAGCCTCCTTTAAAACCTGCCTCATATGAGTTCACACAATCCAATATGCCACCAAATACTGAGGATCCCCATGGTAGTGACGAAGTCGAGAGAAAGCGACTCGTCTGGCTTTCACTGTCAAACTGCACTCAGTGTTCCTCCCAAAGAACTGAACGTTTAGGAAAGTGACCTCTTGTTCCTGGAATAGATAATAGGTCTGCTGAGTGCAACATGTCAGCGAAATAAGGCACCTCTTCAGTAAGACAGCCAAACTCACTGACAGAAAGGGCAATGGAACTTAATTCGCTGAAAAGTGGTCAGTCAGCCTTATCCAGAAGCCAGAGAGGAAGATGACGCTGAGTAATGAAAAATGGTCACTGCCATACAGGTCTGCCAACACATTCGATTCAAAACCTAAAACAGCAGCAGCTGAGAATAAGGACAAATCACTGGCAGTAAAAGTTCCAGTCTGGCTATGGAAATAATTAAAATGCCCAGTTCCTCATCTTCCACTAAACAGGCCAGTATACTACCCAGAGGGATGGCCTAACTGTTACTGCCTAGTAGATGGTGACCACTCATAATTCCTCTTAACAGAAAGGGAGAAGGAAGTCCATGAATAAGGTGTTCCAGATCTTCCTTTTCGACAGTAGCACTAGGAGGAAGTAAAAGACTGCCAACTGTATTCTACTGGCGTAAAAACATCTGGATAGCAACAACCTGCAGGGGAGTGGAGATGTCCAGATGAGTTTATGGAATATCCAGGCAAAGGATGATATCAGCACCTCAATGATGATCTTGGCCTGGCACAGGATCAGAATAAAAGGCATGGTAGCCAGAAAGGCCAGAAGGAACAGCATCACCAGAATGGTCTCCTGGATGCACATGCATATAGGAGTAAGTTGAGCAACAAGATGACACAGTTCCCCATGGCTAACACGTAAACCCCAACACTTCCACTGGATGATAGAACCCATAGTGGAGGGAGGATCAGGATTAGATGTGGAACTGTACAACTCCTGACAAGTGAGTGGGTTTGGTCTGGTGCTTAGGAAGACACCCTTAGGCAAAGACTGTCCAGCACCAGGAACCCACACCCATCCGAATAACTAAAGGCAAACCCGAGGGCGAGAAAGAAGAATGTTTTAAGTCACTCTTCCTGTGAGCTGGAATAACACTGTGCTTGGAATGTGGCATGGAGGCCGCCCTGAATGACGTAGAACAGCCAGTGACACCACCAGAAGCCCCAGAAGTAGAAGCTGAGTCCACAGGACCAGAGCCCTGTGAGGATGATAAGGTCTGTGGCAGAACTGAAGCACCAACGGTCTGCGCTACACCATTTGCAGGTGAGGACCGGAGCACAGGTGAACTATCAACTTCAGCCTCCACCTGGCTAGACCCCACAGCCTCTGGGGCAGAGGGAACAGCCGAGAGATCGACACAATGTTCCACAACAGAGACTACAGGTTGGCTGTCAGCAGGCTCAGAGGACTTTGAAGCACCACTGAGACATTTTCCAGGTACAGATGGAACTTCAGGCATGCCGGACAAGCAGGACAAAGAGACACATCAACATGGACATCCGCCACCATCACGGAAGCAAGTAAACCCCGAGCCACCGAAGTGGGAACAGAAACAGTCGGCTTAGAAGGTGGGCGAACATTAGTCTCAAAAACAGTACTAACCTTGGGGACGACATCCAGCGAATCACCAGTTGGAGGAATGGGCACTGGAATGGGTCTAGGCAGCTTCTGAGATGCAGGGCGGTGCACTGGCATTCCAGAGAGGACAGGAGCATGAGTAACCTCAGGCTGGAAGAAGTGAGTCTGGGCTCTCTTCTTAGCTTTAGGAAAAGAAACCACCTCACGTGTTCGAACAGACAAAATCTTCTCCAAGCAGTTATGAGGGCAGTTTCCAGACTTTACAGCATGAGGACACAACAGTGATAGCATTTAAAGGGTCCTGGACAGTCACTGGTATGATTTGGTCTGCCACAAGAGACACAGACACCAGGAAGGCCTGTCTATGCATGGTGGCAAAATGCAGCTGGCATATCCATAACCTTGACAGCAGACACATTGCTTTAGGGTGGGCATATATGGTTTCACAGGACGTGAGAACCAAGCCAGCTGCACAGAACTAGGTAAGGTTATCTTGTCAAATGTCAGGAACAAGGTTGGAGTCGGGATCAGGACAACACTTATTTTTCTTCTGCAGATGCTCAACATTCACCACACTAGAGGACCGCAGTTCCTCCAACAGCCGTGCCTCTGATTACCGGAGTAAGTCACGAGAAAATTATTCCCTTACTTTGGTTAAAGGTTGCATGAGGAACACAGGTATCATCAGCACCAAAAACAGAGGTCAGAATATCCAGTAGCTGGAAGGTCTCTTCTGGGGAGGACACCTCACTCAGGATGCTTCCATCCCTCTGTGATGAGATTTTAGGTTCTCTCCCACATGCAGACACAGTGGCACAATGCAAATAAAAAATATCAATATCTAGCACTGACCTACCCACAACAGGTATCAGTGCTACATACTCCGCATATGATGCAGGCACCATTTCTGCTGGGCCTAACCCCAGAGTCCCACCAGCCCGACGTGACCGCTTCCCAGTCCCAGCTGAATGCTGGGGCAGAAGAGGATATTCCCCAGGGGCCTGGAAAGGCTCCAGAGAGGCAATAAGAGAGAGTCTGAAGAATGTTCTCAGAGAGATGGAGCATCGTCAACAAGATTTTTATTTACACTAGCCATATACAGCAACCAAAAACTTCATTCTCTCACCCCTCCACCCGCCACGCAGCCCCTCACGAGGCCCAAAAACCTGGGAGTGGCTTCGGTCGCCTGGGCAAGTACCACATCTCCCAACACAACACACATAACAACACTGTTTTGTCCACACAGAGAAAGGACTCTCCAGTGGTCATTTCTCGAAGACTTCTTCTAGCCAGTGACATTGAGAGCAGTCCGGGACCCATGAACAAATACATATGTCGAACATTTTCAAAACACATCACTTCGAGTAGACAGACAAGGGTTCAGTTCAGTGCAATTCCTGCAAGAACTGGACCCATTTAGCCTGCACAACACTTGTATCCAAAGAGTATTACACAATCACCTGGACCTGCTCCATATGCTCCTTCCCTCCACCCTCTGACCCCCCCCCACTAGCCCCTCTCCTACTTCCTCAACACCTCTTCAGCCTAACCCACCGATCCTTCCCACATCATCCAATCCCCCAACCCTTCCCATTCCATCTCAATCTAATCCACCCCAACCCTTATCTCTATCGCAGTCTTTTACCCCTTCTCCTCTACCTACAGCCCCACCTCCCCCCCGTGCTGCAGCACCCAACACATATCGTACACACAACATTAACATTCTTCCAATAAACATAGATAGCACAAACACCGAAAAAACAAGAACACACACGATTCATCAAACAACAAACAGATAATATTTTCATCCTCAACAGTCTCCATCAATGCACACTTATCCCACACCAAGCCCTCTTCCTCCCATCGTCCCCAGACATCACCTTTTGCTCCCCAAATCCCGCCCCCACAACATCCTGAAGAGTGGTCAAAACCCTTGGCTCTGACCACCTTCCAGTCACCATCACTACCAAAACCAGAATCATCCCAGCTGGCCACAGACACACATAGGCCTATACTACTTATAAGAAAGCCAACTGGGAGGTCTTCACAACTGAAACAGAACACACTTGGAAACATTAAACAGTACACCCATCACAAACATCAACACATTTGTGCACACTTTCAATACAGTTACTCATATTGCAGACAAACGACACATCCTTAGAGGCAACAGGAAGAGACACAATCCCAACTTCACACCAGAAATTCAAGACCTCATCAGTCAGTGAAATCCACTACAATACTCCCCAACACCCAATATGCAAGACACCATACGACAAATACAAGAACTCAACATACAAGTAAACAATTAAGTATCAGAGCAGCAAACACTAAATTGGAATAATTATCTCCAAACACTTGATCACAAAAAAAACATCAGCAAACTCTAAAAATCACTAAACAACATCACACTCTGCAACAGCAGCAATACACAATCACAAGTTGCCATCACAATAACAGACACCATACCCTCAAACAAGCAACAGGCAAACACTCTCATCAATCACTTTTCACACGTCAGTCATATTAACTCCCATCATGACCATCGATGTGTCATCTGACACAAGAGACAGCTTTCCACAGACCCAGACTTCTCACCCTTCACTTACAACCAGATCAAACACATTATTGGCAATCTTAAGCACTCATCTACCTGTGGCCCAGACAACATAAGCGACATACAGGGCATACAAGCACTCACAAACATGTCAAACTACAGCTACTGTACTCACACAACATAATACCCAACATCTGGATGCATAATACTGTCATCACTATCCCTGAACCCAACGAAGACTCCACGTTACCTTTCTCACACCTCCTCATCACACCCCTCTGTACCCCCTCCAAAGTTACTGAACGACTAGTATTACAATTAGTAGCACCTCACGTCCCGCCAGCCCCATCACAACATGGTTTTAGGCCGCAACACTCCTCAAACACTCTTTTTAAAGACCTTACACAAAGAGGTTTTGATGGCATCAAGTCAGCTTGGCTACCAATCAAAACACTCCGAGTTGCACTAGACTAGACATTAGCAAAGCTTCTGACTCCATCCCCCGCCACAACCTCACAAACAAAATATTCAACGCAAACATGCACCGTAACACAAAAAGATGGCTGGAAAACTATTTAGCAGGCAAATGTGCACAGGTAACATTTGCCTGTCAGTCATGGAACATCAGAAACTTCACAAACAGCGCCCGGATCTGTTTTGTCCCCTACACTCTTCAATCTATACATGCACGACATACCCACACCCCACACACCGCAAATACACTCAGCTTCCTATGGACACAACATAACACTTACATGTACGTACACACCAAAACGCAAACACAGCCGCACACATTCCCCAATCTTACCTCAACACATCACACGAATGGTTCACCACAAATAGACTCAATGTAGCTACAGCAAAATTTTCAGTTACCCTTCTCACAAACTGGACAGTAGTACAGTCATAATGCACACCTTACTATAAACAACACTCCCCTATCACACACACACACACACACACACAGTTCATGGTGTAACACGCAATACATCAATGTCAATTAAACACCACATCTCAAAGGTTAAAAAAAAAAATTAACACCAAGACTCAATGCTCTAAGGTCATTTACCCATACAACATTTGGACATAACAAAGAAACCACCACCACAGTATATGAACAATTTATCCGTTCAGTGATGAACTATGCAAGCCCTGCTTGGATCTCTAAACTCACTGAAACACATTACAACACACTACAGACCATGGCCCTAAAAATAATCATAGGCTGTACAGCTACTGCACCTATAGACCATCTACACATATAAATCGAAGTTCTCAAAGCCAAGGATCATCTAGAAATGAGGGGCACACAAATTCTTGCCGCAGCCTCCACTAACCTACACCATCCATTACACCACATGGCAGCACATCCACACACACACCAAGGAACATGATAACAATATCCAGCACACGATATCATACACAAATACTGTCATCTCTCCCCCTAGCCCACCTCAAACCAGCTTTCAAAAGCACATCCATGCCCTAATCACTCACCGCTCCATTCGTTCACTCAAAGACAACACACACTTGCACGCAGTGTCTGCTGATAATCACTCTGCTGAATCTTACCTCCCTCGTGAGGACAAGGTCCACCTGGCCAGGCCGAGATGTGGGCATCATCCAGCCCTCTTGAGTTATCAGAAGCTAGATGACTCGGTCACTGATGCCTGTCCACGATGCAACACAGCACCCCATTTTATTAAGGATATTACGGAAGACTGCACTAAACAAATCGCCTGTGCCAACAACACAACATACACTCCTTGAAAGCTCTGTGGGAAAGCCCGGTCTCAGCCATGGCTTTCCTTGGGGACTCGGGGGTGTTCAGCAAGACTGCCTAGGGAACAACAACTACTACTACTACAAGAGGTCATACACCAGGGATAACACAACTGGCAGACCCCAGAGGTAGTGAGGGAATATACACAGACAACCACTGTGGGACACGGACAAGGGTGGCTCCAGAATGACAGAAGCCACCTTGTCCCCCATTGCCCACTTGACCCTAGCCAATAAGTGGCCAGCCGACTGACCTGGTCGGGCCAAACCAGGCCACCCATCAAGCTAGAATAGGGGACCAAGGAGGTGTGTTCCTTGCTGCAGGGGGCATAGTGCAGCATTGCTCAGCAGCCAGGACTCCCGTTTCCAAGCATTACAGGACGCCACTCACGGCAAACACGTGGGAAAACAAAAACCCCACTCAAAATGGAAAATGGGCAGGAACGATCAAGATCACCAGCAGGCCTCCTTTACCAGTGATGTAGGGGAGGGGGGATGCTTGGTCGACAATGCTGACAAATGCCGAACCCAATAAAGGTAGGCACACCTCCAGAGTAGGTGGCACTGCCAGCCACGCTTCAAGCCCCGCTACCATGTCAAGGTGACCCCCTCTCGGCGGGGTGTGATGGAGATATGTGGAGTGGATGGAGTGGGGGAGTGATAGGGGTGTGTGTGGAGTGGGATGAGAAGGGTGGTAGAGGGGGAGTGTCGAGTGATGAGAAGTGTGGAGTAGGTTGAGAGGGGGGTAACGGGGGAGTGTGCAGTGGGTGGAGAGGAAGGGTAAAGGGGTGAGCGTGGAATGGGTGGAGAGAGGGGACAAAGGGGGAATGTGCAGTGGGTGGAGAGGGGGGTAAAGGGAGAGTGTGGAGTGGGTGGAGAGGAGGGGGAAATGGGGAAGAACATGGAGTGGGTAGAGAAGTGAGGTAAAAGGGAAGTGAGGAGTTGGGGGTGAGGGGGGGTAAATGGGAAGTGTGGAGTGGGTGGAAAGGGGGCGGGAGGGATAACTGGGGAGTGTAGTGTGGGTGTCCTTGATGAAGAGGGGGAAGGGAAGAATATATTGTACGTCTTATCGCTATTGCGCCACAGTTTCACGAGGCGGTGCTGTGTAGAAAGTGTGATTTGTGTATTCAGCGGCTCTCGTTACAGGTGACTTGGGAGCATTCGTGACATCTCCTTTGTGGCGATTTTGTTTATTCTCTCTCTCTCTCTCTCTCTCTCCCCCTATATATATCCATTTGTCTGTTACCAGACGCCTTAATCCCCTTTCATTCTCTCTCTTTATCAACAGTATGGATATACTGCCAGACGCCCCCGTCCCTCGCTACCTCTCTCTCTCTCTCTCTCTCTCTCTCTCTCTCCTGCCAGACACCTCAATCCCGTAAGGGATGGCTTCAAACAAATCTCCATGTCTCTCAGTCCTGACATTTGGCTGTCCTTTCTTCAACGCACACACTTCACCCTCTTATACCTCCCTACTCCATTCCTCCATCACATCCTAAATCAGTGGGATCTTGTTATAAATGCTTCAAATTGTCCTTGGACCATTAAATACGACAATTGAAAGGTTGAATGTGATTGAAAAAGATTACTTTCTCCCATTTTCGGACAGATAACACCGAACACGCTTTTTTTTTTATTATTTTACCGGAACGCCATTGGTCACAGGCAAAGAAAAAAATCGTCAAATTTGCTATGATTTTGTCATTTGGTCAACATTCCGCGGAGTAACAAGCAAGAACGCACTTACCTAATGTCTGGTTTTAAAAAAATGAAATCAAATAGACAGTATTTTCTTTTCTCCCCACTAGGAAGAGGGCTTAAAATTTTCTGTATTCTGTAATTGCCAAGTTTTGTTATTGATACACTGTGTGTGTGTGTGTGTGTGTGTGTGTGTGTGTGAGAGAGAGAGAGAGAGAGAGAGAGAGAGAGAGAGACAGACAGACAGACAGACAGACAGACAGAGAGCGAATCATTATATCTAGTGAACAATTACTAATATCATACTTCATGACTGTCTTGATATGACCCACTAACTTCTTTTCCTTCCATTGCCTGCTTGTCATAACTTTGCCTCTTATCATAACCGGCTCTCAGTATAATTAGCATAACACAGCCTCTCAATATAATCAGCATAACACAACCTCTCAATATAACCAGCATAACAGCCTATCAATATCATCAGCATAAAACAGCCTCTCATTATAGTCAGCATAACACACCCTATCAATATAATCAGCATAAAACAACCTCTCAATATAATCACCATAACATCCTTTCAATAAAATCAGCATAACACAGCCTCTCAATAAAATCAGCATAACACAGCCTCTCAATAAAATCAGCATAACACAGCCTCTCAATAAAATCAGCATAACACAGCCTCTCAATATAATCAGCATAACACAACCTATCAATATAATCAGCATAAAACAGCCTCTTAATAATATCAGCATAACACAGCCTATCAATATAGTCAGCATAAAACAGCCCTTCAATGTAGTCAGCATAACCCAGCGTGTGAAGAATAATCAGCACTACACAGCCTCTCAATAAAGTCAGCATAGTGTAGCCTCTCAATATTGTCAACTTGCATATTACAGCCTCTCAATATAATTACCATAACACAGCCCTCTCTCATTATAGTCAGCATAACGCCAGCTTCTCAATATGAGTGGCATATCCACAGCCTCTCAATAGACTGAACATAATATAGCCTCTCTTTATAGCCACCAATCACAGCTCCTGAATATATCATGCAGCCTCTGAGTATAATCAATATAATACAGCTTCTAATTACTTATAGACTTTCAGTATAATCAGTAAAATAGCTTCTTATTATAAATAGTCGTTAAATATTATTCCTATAATCGTTAGTTTTCATATAACGGGACATGGTTATATTCACAGCTTGGATAGTAAGACGTGCTTTCGAGAAATTCAATGAATTTCTGCTGTCATGAGTTAGGAACCGATCTCCTTTGGCTACTAGTCAGATCAGTCACTCTAGTCTGAATACACTCGGCCATCGACTACAAACTAAAAGAGGTTAGGGATAATTACTAGGTGGAATAAAATTGAATTTACAACACAGGATTTCAATTTAAGCAACATAACACGGAATTTCAGTTGAGGTACCTTTTTCCGCCCCAGTTGACAAACATGGCGGGTTTACTGGGCGGGTTGGCGGAGTGGCCGACGTTGAGTTGGGCACTGACGAGCTTCCTAGCCATTATCCTCCCCTCCTCATCTACCTTTCTCCCCGGTGGCAGACCCAAGAACTTCCCTCCAGGTGAGTCTCCTAAAGTTGACTGTAGGAAGAAAAGGGACGATCTTCCTTTCTCTTTATGTTACTCCTTTCCCTCCTGGTCCTTTGTTTTTTTTTTTTCCTTCTCCTTCCTATTATCATCATCATCATCAGTCATCTTCTTCATCTCCTTTTTCTTCTCCTCCTCCTTCTCCTCCTCTTCTTCTCCTCCTCCTACTTCCTCCTGGTGGCAGACTCCAAGAATTTTCCACCAGCTGAGCCTCCTGTCTGTTGGGTATCAAGCAGAAACAGCCATCCGAGGGTTTTCAGGGTTAAGAACAAATTTACAGCCCTCCTTTAAGACCATTTCCTTTCTTGTTATTTATATTCTGTTTTTGCAGGAAATACAAGGGACATAGAAAGGTTTAGTATTTTCTTTTCCTTGTCCTTCCTATAAAATAAATCTTGTGGAAAAATAATTGTCATTGCAAATAAGATATGTTTTTGCAGGAAAGATGAAGAAAAATGCAGGGATGCATCATTTTCTTTTCTTGCTCTTTCCAACGAAACAAATCTTGTGGGGGAAAGTAACGTGTAACTATTTTTTCTTTTTCTTCCAGGAAGGACGAGGAAAAAAGAATGTTGACTATCCTTATGTCTCACTGGGCCCGTGTTCCCTTCGAAGCTCCTGTTCCTGAGCCGACGATAGCATTTTACGCAACAACTTCTCGTGCATTTTATTTGTCATTTTAATACTGGACGCCATTTGCATTAGTAGAACACAAGAGGCTACTGAGTAGTAGTTTTCAAAATAAAGTCGCTAAGAAATGGTGCTGCTAAAATCTCCAAAACCACATCTAATACGACCCCTTATCCACAGCATCCACAGGGAGGGGAGTCGATAATGTAGTGGTAAGCTCATCCATTGGAAAAACTTGAGCTCAGTTCCCGGTCCGGTTACGTTCTTGGACTTCTCTCTCTCTCTCTCTCTCTCTCTCTCTCTCTCTCTCTCTCTCTCTCTCTCTCTCTCTCTCTCTCTCTCTCTTTTATCGTCCACCAGTAAAATTCGATTACTGGCTGCCTTTTTTTCTAGGGGAAGGGAAAACCGTGACTTGGCAAAACTGGATTGTCAGCCTTACTGGCCCCCGTGCTGTTGATAGATATTTATTCGATGCCTTATTTTATTTCTTCTTCTTCCACAGGGCCTCTGATACTGCCTGTGATCGGTTCCCTCCACTTGATACCCATGGGGCCCACTAGGAAGTTCCTGCAGGACATCAGGAAGAAATATGGCAACATGGCAAGCTTTGGCATGTTCAACACCAGGTGAAGCCAGATTATTTTACCTTGGAAATATAATGTTCTGATGCCTGTAATTTCAGTAAGTGCAGTGTTGCTAGTTTTACCATCTGTGTTACGCATTGCGATTATCAACATCAATATCAGCTTTAGCATTCAGCAGGAGATTCATCCTAAAATAAGATCAGCTTCAGAAGGAAGAGAACAACGAGCGTATAAGCGAACAGCAGATTTATTACAAACGTTTCGATTTTTTAAAGTGTCATCAGTTATCTAAAAAGGGAAATAAAATCGAAAACATTAAAAATTAGTCACATAATTGTGTAAGTGAAGAAACACACAAACACACGCGATCTCAAAAAAAAAAAAAAAAAGTAAAAAGAGAGGGGACTGCAACGGTAGTTTTTTTTTTTTTTTTTTTTTTTGCCTACCCACCAATGGGACCGAAGCATCTGGTGATTAAGGCAAATATAACAAAGGTACTTTTTTTTGTGGCCATCATCAGCAATGAGGGGTATTAGGCCAAATATTTTACTCACAATAAAAAAAA